>NW_010322465.1:766-52543 GCF_000700745.2 Antrostomus carolinensis
AGTGGAAGGTGTCCCTGCTGATGGCAGGGGGGTTGGAACTAGATGATGTTTAAGGTCCCTTCCAAGCCAAATCATTCTATGATTCTATTTTTCTTTGACAGGACATCAAGACTGATTCCTTTGGATATCATAAAAATTGAAACAATGTGATCCAATTGGAAAAACAAAGAGTCCATATCACATTGATAATTGATAAACATAATACATTGATGTATTCATTTCAGTCTCAGTGAGCTATTTGATCTAACTATGTCCCCAATAAATGTAAAGATGAAAAGTACTTAGGAACATGCACAGAACAGTGTCAGCTTTTCAAATATTTATATTTTCATCGTAAGGTTTTTGGTTTTTTTTTCTCCTTCAAACTATCAGGTGGCATGAGTCTGCATTAAAGGGAGACTTTAATGCTAGCAAAAATGTTCATATCTTTTAGAAACTTACATGCATTTACCTTTTGAATTACTTTTGTAATTTTCATAACTGGCATTCCTCTGGGACTGGTATGTGTGCTGGCAGGAGGTGGGTAATAGTCCCACAAGGATACATTTTGCTTTCTTCAAATAAATGTAGGCATACATTAGCTAGAAAAGCATCCTGGGAGATATTTAATTCTCAGACTGCCAACAATGCATTGTAACCTGTTATTGCTTATTTCTATTGCAGTAGTGTGTAGGGTGGGTCAGACTGACATTATTGTAGGCAGTAGAAGTTTACACAGCAAAATAAGGTCTCTCCTACAGGAAGTCTTTCGTAAACTCTAAGTATGGGATAGAAATTAACAGTTCAGAGAAGTGAAGTAACTTGCTGAAGGTCACACAACAGATCAGAATCAGAGCTGCTGGGGAAATCCAGGACCACTGATTTTCTTTGGCCCTTGCTGTTGAACCAGTCCAAGGAAAGATGTCTTCTTATTCCCACTCGGTATAAATAAAGATAGTCTGTCCAGGATAACAGCTGGCATAAATTAGCTGAACCCCACTAAAGCCAGCAGAGATGCATTTAATTATGCCACCTATAAGTAAAATTTGCTATAGGGTTTGTCATCAGAATTCTTGAACTGAGTTTTAGCAAAATTAAATTTTAAAAGAACAAAATAATCATAATAAAATACCAGTAAAATAACAATAAAACTGTAAAATGTTGTGAGAAAGCATAGAACAAATGGGAGATCTGGTTTAAAATAAGGTCTGACTAATGGGATGAGCTCAAAGGGAGTCCCCAGAGCCTCCAGGGGCCTTTGTTAACATCTTACTATCCATTTGATTCTTCTCACAGTGATTGCTTATCCCTTTTCCGAATACTGCTTAAATCAACCCTGCCAGATGCCACTCATCCCATGGGAAACTAAAAATACTACAGAATGGCTTTCTTTGTTTCAGAAGATGTTTGATACCATCACAGAGCAAGTATCTTTTTCCTTTAGTTGTTCCAGACTCTCCTGGTGTTGAGCTACCAGCTCTCTGCTATATCATCAGCTTGAATTATACACCTCTGACACTTTGCTTTATTATCACTATTCTCTGTGGATTTCTAAGCATCAAAGTATAAACTGTAGGACTGTAGGCCAACAACCTGAGAGCCTCCAGTTGGCAAGTCTTCAGCAGGCAGTGCAACTCACCTTCTTCATGCTGGTGGAAAGTTCCACTAAAGCTTTTTATACAGGACTCTCTTTCCAGAACTGCTCAGTTCTGGACCAGTCAAATATCTGAAATATAGCTGGTTTTGGCTGAATGTTTTTTGTTATGTTTTTTTTGGTGGGTTTCTGTTTGTTTGGTTGGTTGGTTGGTTTTGTTTTTTTTTTTCCTTCCCTTGCATTTTCCCTGATTTCTAACCTTAATTTTTAAAAGAAAAATTGTTTAAGGAACAGAAAAGGAATTCTTGGGGTTTTTTTTCATTTTCTCACTAATCCAGCTTGATGAATTGCACTCTACGTACATGGAGACTATCAAAGGTGAAGAAGAAATTGTGGTACTTCCCACCTCAAATTATACATAGCACATAATTTCTAGCAGTTGATCCAAAAAATAGAGCTACAAAACCCAGAGCCTACTGGACGTGTTTGAATGAAGAATTCCTAGGATGTGCAATCACCTCTTCTATCTTCCTGATCATATGGAACCAGTCTTTGCAAACCAATGAACCAAAACCTCCAATCATTCTCAGGTTATTTACTCTTGTGCTCATTGTAGCATAAAACTACTAGTCTTCTAGTGTTTTCCCTCTGAGATTAGTCCACTGTTTAATTGGACAATCCAGGCTCGTATGGCATGAGGTGATGCCTGAAAATTGACTAGGCTTTGCATCTTGAGAGTACAGTAAGAGTTGGCACAGCACAATAAACAAAAGGAGAGGATAATGTCAGGATAAAGTACAGACATGATGCCCAGGCTGCTTATCCAACATGCAAGGAACTAAAAGGAAAATTCCCTGGCAATTCTGTTCCAAATTTAACTTTTGGGAGGTAAAAACTTATAGTCTCCTGCCAGCTCTGGCTAATTTGTAGTGTAAGGCCCTGAGAGAAGATGACAGCTGCAGACGGTGTGGAAGCAAAGCCACCTTGCAACACATTTTGTCAAGTTGCAGTCTCTGGCATTGGCCCAGGGCCGGTACTGCTGGAGACATGATGAAGTGTGAAAAGTCCTGGCAGGCATTTTAGACAAATAAAAGATGGGAGGCAAGGGAAAATCAAGACCAAAAGAGATTAATATTTGTGAGGTTTATAGCAGAAGAGGGAAAGCAATAGGAAGTAAGAAACCCCCCACAGGGAATTTAGTGCGACAGCAGCAGATTAAAAACAGGATGGACCTGAAGAGGAAACTTATATTTTCCAGCTGGACCTTCACCTGAGAGCAGAGATCAGGCCATGAGCAGCAGTCAGAGAAGAGTAAATAGGCAATAATGAGAGAATTTGCAGCCCCAAAATGTGGAAAAGCTCAGTGAGGCTCTCTGTGTGTGTAGTGGGGGGACCAAGGGGTGGAACAGTGCAGAATTTTCTACACTGGGAATAATAATGGTAGTATGGCACCATGAAACTGTATATTTACTATAGGGGATAACTCTCCAGTCTTGGTCTCATATGTGTGGGTTGGTGGCATCCTAGCTGCATGTGGAGATGGGAATTGATGAACACTCCATCCCTTGAGTTCTGGTTCCCTTGGAAAGAAACATCTGATGGGAGGGAGGAAGCTCCAGAGGAGTATGATCTGGAGGAGCAGGGATAATCTAAGGACACACTAGATGACAGAACGCAGGTGGAGTCACTGCCTGACCCCACTGATTGAATCTACTGGATGGTGGGGTCTTTCTGATCTGCTGGAAATCTGCTGTCTTCTGTTTGAGCTGGGAATATTTTAGGGGTTTGATGGAAGTAATGATGCCATCATACAAGGGAAAGACAAAATCATTTGGAAGAAATTAAAAAAGACTCATTAGACTAGATATAAGGAAGAATAGGGCACATAGAGATAGGGCAAGGAAGAATAGTTTTAAAATAAAAGAGGGTAGATTTAAACTAGATTTAAGGAAGAAACCATTTACAATGAGAGTGGTGAAACACTGAAACAGGTTGCCCAGAGAGGTGGTAGATTCCCCATCCCTGTAAACATTCAAAGTCAGGCTTGATGGGGCTCTGAACAACCTGATCTAGTTGAAGATTTCCCTGCTCACTGCAGGGAGGTTGGACTAGATGGCCTTTAAAGGTCCTTTCCAACCTAAACTATTCTATGATTCTATTCTATGATTCTAGAAGGGCCCATAGGCTGAATGTAATGTACGAATTGCAAATTTCACAATAAAATGCAGATGTTCTTGTTTCCTGGCATATGGTAAATTCCTGGATTGTATTCCTGTGAAAATTCTAGAATTTTTTTGTTGGGCCAGTTTATTGTTTCAAAGATTGAAGTTTTGGATTAATTTTGTTGTGCATGGGCTACCAGCTGGGTAGTAATTCCAGTTGTAGAGCTGGTGTCTTGAAGTCAGCAGCATAGGTAATTATGAGGCACAGGCAACCCTTTGATGGGAGGAAAAGTGGAGAAAGGTAGGCATCCATGGTGTATGGTAGTTCTGACTCTTCCTACTGACTTCAAGTTTGATGAATTCCTACCCTCTGTTCACTCTTAAAAATTCTTCATTACAATTTTCTTATTCTCATGAGTTGTCTCAATTACTGTCTTTTATCCCTGTTACTTTTCAGTCTCTGATCAGTACTGATTTCATCAGATTGTCTCATGCACATATTTTTTCTCAGCTTTGTCTATCTGCTACTAACAGAGAGATATGCTCTCCAACCAAGTGTGAAGAATAGAAAAGAAAGACTTTTTAGAAGGGAAAGGAAATTCTAGTCCCTCTGTCTTCAGAATTTGATTTTTTTCTCTTCCTTCTTCTCCAGCAGAATTTGCAGGAAGCCTGAGCTATTAAGCCTGGCTGGAACAACCTGATTCCACCCAGAAAAACAGGGGCCTTTCAGAAGCATTTTGTGGAACGAGTTAAGTTCTTTTCCTGACCTTGGATAAGTTCAGTGATACCTGCCTCAAAGTACAGGCAATTTTTGCTTTAGGACTTCCCCTAAACTTATGTTGCAGATGTAGTTTCTTGCTGTGGGTTTGAGTGAATAGTAGGATATATTTTTACACAGAGATAGAAGATTTATCATGCCTTCATGTAAACTGAATGGCTATAAAGTCTCTTTCAATGTACTTTTCCTTGTATTTTAATTGCAGTGTTTTGCAATTCCTTTCAGTTTCAAGAGCCACTACCATGAAAAAGCCTTTTATTGCTAGCATGTTGTTGAAGCAGTATAAAGATAAGAACTCTTTACTTCTGCCAGGAGAGCTTGATGAAGGGCTGAATATCTTGAGGATTAAAAGGTGTAACCCTACCTTTCTTTCAGCCTTCAATGAAGAAATTAATGCTAAAGCAAGATAGGTAGGTTTACAAGCTAAATTAAGTAGGTGGAAGAAAGACTAGAGCAATGTATTCTGATGACAACATACATCTTCAGGAAGCAAAAGGCTTGACTACTGTGTTTGTCCTTGCTCTTTATTGTCTGAGTTAACATAATACTTTGAAGATGGTATTATTTGACAAGAGCACTTCTTTCTCTTTCTGGTCTTGAGAGGATCACAGATCACACGAGTTTCCCACAGACAGCTTGACTTATGATCTATATAGATGTTTGAGGAAGCAGCTTTTGTTACCATCTTCTCATGTTCTGGACTTGATTGTCCAAGAGAAAATAATTTAAGAAAAGGAAGAAATTAACTTCCCAAGAGCAGTGAAGAAGAAAGAGAGTAAAAGGGGCAGGCAAAATTGAACCACTAAAACTAAGATGAAATCACAATACCATGTCAGGATATGGCTTTGCTGTTATCTTATTTAATACCTACCTGACACTTCATAAAATCTCTACCATGGAAATATTTATATCTGATGCTTATGTTCAGAAAAGGTTAGTCCCTTGTGTCTGTTCAGGACCCACCTGAAGTCAGAGTGCCTCAAGCATATAGTTCTGCCTGCATGTATCTTCTAGCAGGATCATGTCCTGGTTTTCTCCTGTTGTGCCATGGGTGATGCAATGATGTTTTAACAGTCATGCCTGTAAGAATCGGTCAAAATCAAGACTCCAGTGGAGAAGAAAGATTGGTAGTAACTAGAGGTCTCGTTGAGGACCTGAAACTTAGTTTCATAACGTTCACAATCATCCTGTATGTTTTCCTTGGCAAATAATATTCAATTTTTTGTGTGTCAGTTCACCATAAGTGAGAAGACAGTACTTTCCTTTCTTAAGAATGCTGTGACGATAAAGTTATTGAAAGTATGAGAAGTTCCTACTATGATATGGACCATGTGTAAATCTAATTGTAAGTCCATACAGATTTTGGTCTGTGTCTGTTGTTGACTTTAATTGCAGTCATAAACTTAAGAAGAAAAGGAAATCTTTGTGTCTTCTGTTCTTTCAGTCTCATTTATATATCATGGGTATCCACAGTTCCACAAGTCCCCTAACAGCTTAGGTTTAGGCTTCCATGTTTGTTTTTTTTTCTTTTTACTGAATTCCCTGCAGTATAGAAAGTGTTTGTCCCTACAAATGACACAGGGACAATGGTAAAAACCATTAAGTGTAAAACAGGACCTAAGAACTTATACTAGATCCTAATAAATGGAACTGCAACAAACAGCAAGATATCAAGAAACAATTCAGAGAAGAATTCCCACAGGACAGGAGACACAAACAGAGCAACAACTTTTAGGCACCATGAGTAGTTCTCTAAGCGATTAAGGGGTAAGGCAGAAGGGTGAAGCAATCTCAGAAGTGCCTATGAGCTCTCCTCCACCTGCTTCTTTTTCACATGGCAGCTTCTCAAATAACCTGCAAATGTACTGCCTGCTTCTGCATTTGGACATGCCTGATATTGCACTGGTTAGTTTATTGCCACGGTGCTGATGTAGTAAGCATGGAAATTTGAGCACAAAGGATTTCTCTTGTTTCAGAGGATGGTTTCAGTGGTTTCTTATTAAAGTTGTTTGGTCTCTGGTTGTCCTGCAGGATGCCGTGCATCATATCACTGATGAGTGGTATGATACGTACATCAATCAGGTACTCACATTATTGGAGTATAACCTTATTGCTGTTATTTATGTTTTTCCCATCTCAGAGATTCCCCTATTCTATATATGGATCCAACAGTTCCATATATGCAAGGGAAAATGAGAATGTGCTCATTTTTTTCAGTCTTTTGTTGGACAAGTGCATAGAAACATTGAAATCATAAAATGGGGTAGACTGTCACAGTGTCTTTTGTGTGCATTTCTTTGATTTAATGGCTTTTCAAGATTATATATCATTGAACTAAAAACGAGTACTATAGGCACCTGAACACCCATTTGAGTATGAGAGATGGCATTATATGATGGACATTTTTCTTCCTGGCTCTCTTTTTGTTCCTTTTTCACAGACTCTCCTGGTAATACTAACTTAAGTAGCTCACAAGGGTGTTGTGCAGATTAATTAAGTGCTAAGTATTATTAAGCGGACCGCAAACCTAATAAAGTTTGAGTTGAACTTTTGAACCTATGCTGTTCATGTGGGTTCTAAATTAGCTAAACGAGCTTACAGAATATTGCAGTATCCAGATGAAACAACCAAGGTGAATTTAGGCATGTAAATGTAATTACTTGCCTTGGAATTCAGCCAAAACATCATAGACAGAGTACTATCCATGCTCTTACAAAAGCAACTGCATTTTTTAAGTTACTACAGTAGTATACTTCTTATTTCAGAAGGGTTTTAAAATTAAAGATGATTGAAGGAATTTTTTCAGGTTTTTAAAACTTCATCTCAAAATAAAACCATATATATTCTGAATAGAAGCCATGTTATTTTTTTCAGAAATGTTTTGGTCAATCACAAAAATGTGGAAGAAAGTGAGGTTTTGGTTGAGTTTTTTTTAAACCAGAAAGAAATATCCTGTCAAGCTATATTTTTGGGGGAAAGAAAAAAAAAAATAAAGTTAAAAGGCATCTTGACAATAAAAGTTAATCTTTCAGAATTAATTTTCACTGAAGAGAGAATGCCATGTCCAAGAGGATGATTCAGTTTGTAAGGGACTGTTTTGCCCTTTGGTGGTGCCTTTGTTCCTTGACTACAAAAGAAGGTTGGGGTTCATTCATCTCATTCATATTAGCTATCAAAGTTATCTAAGTCTCAGCCTGAATGATAAATTTCTTCTGTATTCAATAGAGAGAGACATCTCCAGGAGTGACACAGTTTATCTGTTTTAGATACTGGTCTAGAATGGGATGAATCTCCTTCTAGAGATGTCTGCCTCCACCAATTTTAGAGATGACCATGTCGAACTAAGTGTCAAGCTTTCCAATGACTAAAGGCAGGTGAATTTGGCTTCTTAAAATGACTATACTGCTAATTTAAGCATCTCACTTAAGTGTGCTCAGTTAGGATAAATGAATCTACTCCTTAGTGTGGATGCCAGGGAAAGGAGCTAGCATAAAAAAATCGATGCCAGTGCTTGAAGGAGCATGAACTTCAGGAATGTAAAACATAATGGTTACTGGTACTTGAGCACACCTTGGACAGAAACACTTTTACAATGGAAGAACAAAGTCAAAATCTGTGGTGGGACTTTGGCGATCCAAGTATAATTCCTAGGTTCGTGGATTATTTTATTATTTTTTTAATTACCTTAATCTCTATGTGCTGTAATGTTATCAAAATTTTAAACTATACATGTTCATGTGGAGGCTTAACCTTTATGTCCGTCTATGCAGGTTTTTTTAACATTTACAGTGCTGGGTTTCAGTTCTCATTTAATTGACTTTTACAATCTGAACCACATCAATGGCATAGTCAAGCCACCAGAGGGTTATTATCTTCTGGGTGGAAAAGCCAGGAGCTGTGTATGTAATTTATAAGATCATCTATATATAGCATCATGCACTCAAAAACCTGAGTTTTTTAATAAGGTTTATACATATAAAAGACTGCTAAGGACTTTGCACACAATTATTGTAAAACCAGCTCTAAACATTCCTTCTCCTGTGAATAAGGAGACACATCTCTGCTCAGAAAAATAAACAAGCAATGACCATCATCAGCTGCTTTGAACTTAGCACACTCTTTTAAGAATGAGTTTGAGTAGCTATTTGGCATTCATCTCAAGGGCCTTTTTCCAAAACATTCAATAAAAATGAAATACATAATAACCTTCAAAAAGTCATATTTTTCTCATGCACATCTTTGTCCAAAAGCTTATTTTTAAAGAAAATTAAAGCCTGGGTCATCCCCATGAAATGTTGTTTTTGAAAGTGTACAGTGCACAGATAACCACAGATAACCACTGTTTTTTGGGGTTTTTTTGTTTTTTTTTTTAAATCCTACTGATGCAAATATTTTGTAAGCATAGATTTTTAAGTGAATTCATAGTAAGTAGTCCCATCCATACTTTTTAATAATTGTCTCACTTTCCTATGAAATAGAAGAAGTTTCTGTTTTTTAATTTCTCTCTGTCTACTTTGCTCACTGCATGGTCCTCAGAAGACATTGAAAATACAGAATTTTACAGTAATCCAGGAAACTGGTATGTCATTTTATAAATGAAGAAATAGACCACAGTTGAATTAAGTGAAACAAAGTAAAAAAGGAAGTTTTTGTAAGTAAGTGGGGTGAAAATTGGTATCCAGTTTTCAGTATTCTGGGATACTGTTCCATCTCTTATTCTTTGGTTTGAAATAACTTTGATAAGGAAAACGGATTAATTAACTATTTCTCTTTGTGGGTCTCAAGAAGAGAGTGAGCCTCAACTCAAAATACTAGATCCTAACCAGATTCAAATCAAGCACTTTCAGATGCTATTTATATTTTTAAATTGGAAGATATTTTTAGTCTTAGAAGAAACTACAGTAAAGCCAAAAAGGGAAAGGACGTGCTAAGCAGGAATCTTTTTATTCAAAAAATTCCTGATTTTTCATAAGTTTTAATAAAAAGTGAGAAAATTAGTTATATTTAAGCAGGGATATTGGTAAAACTAACACAGCCAGCAGACTTGTCTTCTGAGAATGTTCACTTTCCTCTTAATATGTGGTGATTCATACATGTAAGCTCTCCTTAACAAGCTGAAGATAAGCCTCTGCTGAAAATGAGTTAAGGCTTTGCTTTTTGCATGTCTTTCCAGTGTAATTACATGGAGCAGCATTCAACGGCCAGTGCCTCTGAGCTGTCAGACCACTTTCTGTTGCTTTGTATGAACACAGAAACTGCCAAATCAGTTCAGTCCAACAGTCCGTCTATCCTAGTATCCTTGGGGTACTCGCAGATATGGTTGGGGTACTCGGAGATATGGTTTAGTAGTGGACAGGTATGGTTAGACTCTATGATCTCAGAGGTCTTTTCCAACCAGGAGAGTCTATGATTCTTCCTGACAGTAGCCAGCATTATATGCTTAGAGAAGCAGAATAACAAACAAGATAAATGCTGCATAAACTTTCATGGTGTTTAGCATTAATTATATTAAGGACATCCTGAACTAAGAAGTTTCATGTGGTCCATTCTCTTAAACAGGAACTCTTCTCCATTACTATGAGGAATTGTGTTTTGATTCCATTGGCTTTTCTGAACTGTGTTAATGACTTTCACAGTTTATTACTTCTAGTGCAAAAAATGTGTTTCCATTTGTTCTCTTTTCTTTTAACCTGCTGCCTGATTATCTGATGCAGTGACTGCTGTTTCTTCATTCTTCATTACTTTCTAGCACTATATCATATGCCACATATGTCTCTTATCCAGAGATTTATACATTGTTTATAGAAGTAATTTCCAGACTCCTTTAATTACACAAAACCAGGGAAACACAGAGTTGTTCAAAATTTAATTTTCAGTTCTGCTGAAAATGTTAGTTGCAATTCAAGAAAAGCAACGTGGTATCTCTGTAGTTTTTGACTGGGAACAGTGTTGTCATATTAACCTCTGCTCTTAGGAATTTATATGAATCTGACAAAAATAGTGGAGGAAGTAAAGCAGAGCTGCTGCAAAGGGAGCATATCTCCCCAAGTGCCATAGCCCTGCATCCAAGCTGGAGGGAAATTTGTCAAATTTCACCTTCTTCCAAAAACTCAGTTTCTGCTGGAAATGAAAATTGACAAGAGCTTTTCAGCTGGTGGTTGGCAGTTGACACCTACTTCCAAAACAGGTTTCCCTCTCCACTGGAAATACCTTCACAAGGTAATTCTCCTTTCTGATTTTTTCCTTACAATGTGGAGCTTTTCCTTTTCCTTTTCCTTTTCCTTTTACTTTTCCTTTTATCTTTTCTTTCTTTTTTTACCCTCAGTGACTTTCTGTCTTTCTTATTTCCCAGCTGTAAGGTCTGGTAAGGCCTGTATGGAGAAGCCTTAGTGCAGAATTTCTATCATCAGTTGTATTTTAGGCCATCATTTGTCAAGTTCAATTTTAAAGTGCCAAGTGATGGGGATTTATTTAATGACATTTCTTTTCCCAGAGTGTCTTTGGTGATTTTCTTTCAAGCTCACTTTCATCCTTCCCTGCTAATTAAGACCTTTTGAGAGGAATATAAAAATTAAACTTCCACTGATACTTCATTCATTGTGAACCTCTCTGCCAAGGCTCACTGCCTTTACATAAAATGTGATTCTCCTCTGAAATTGAGTGTACAAATTAATATATGAGATTCATTTTTATTTCCTTTCTTGCTCTACTTCTAGATGTCTAGCTACCTTTAAACAGTACCAGTCTATTAGAATAGTCTCAATGACAAATTCTTGGACTTGAGTAACTTTATAAATTGTTTTTTCAAAAATTAACAACTCTCATTACACTGACTAATTACCTAAGTCTTGCTTTGTATTTTCGTATAATGACCTAATGTCTTACATAACTTAGTGTGCTAATTTTTCTGGTTGATATTTATCTCAAATATTGTAGAATTTGAAGACTGCATTTCTCATTTACTGTTATTAAAAAAAAAAAAAAAAGAAGGGAGGAAAAAAAGGCCCAGACACAGCTAAATTCTTAGGTACACATATGCAAAGCCACAGAGCCTAGATCTCCATCAATCCCAATCTTTATTTCATTAGATTAACTTGTTTTGGTGCAGAGGTGGAAGCTGCAGTAGGTGAGTTAAATTCATTGAAGAAATATCATATCTACAATCCTAGTGTGAGTTAAGGCGAGTTCAGATCTAGGTGCAGTTATAAGGAAGAACACAAAAGAATTACATCCCATTCAGTACTCTCCTCCAGGCATTCAGCGGACTTTCTCATTCTTCCTGAGGAGGGTGGCAAAGGAAGGAGTTTTTATATCAGATGAGCATAGGTAGGGTTTGCCCAAGTTTTTTGTCTTTTCACAAAATCAGAATAATGCCAAGGGACCTTGATAGTGTAATAGATATTCAAAGAGGTTGTATTAAGTTTAAATTAAAACCTAAGCAGCACCCTTGTAAAAAGTTGTATGACATTGCAAGATGAACAGGGTTGAAAAGGGCAGTCACGTGTTTGTTGGCTTCTGAATTCAACAGAAGAGTCTCTGCAGAGGGTAAGAGGTCACCATATTTACACAGTTCCCTTTGCAAAAGAATTTTCTTCTCTAATATGTTTGTTTGGCAAACAAAATTTCAGAAATACAATCTAATTTCTAGATCAAAGAAGTATGCAAAAGTTTAGATTCAGATCCTAAGAGTTTTTGGTGTACAATATGTTAATATTTTCCTGAATTTTTCAGGACATTTTCACTGGCAATAAGTTCTCCCAGTGTTATCTTCTTAATGATAACAGGTGTTGCTCATATACTGCCTACTCAGTGAATGCTTTTCTCTTGAGATCTCCAGTTGGCCCATGCACATATCAGTCGACATTTTCAATAGGAAATTATAACTTGGGGCCAAATTAACTTGCCTTCAGGAGCTGTGATGTATTGAATTATTATATATAATAGCACCATTAATGAGAGTCTTTGCTGAATGTTGTGCTGTGTGAGGTTTGTGTTATGGTTTGATTCAAAAAGTTACCAAACGCTTGTGATAAGGTTGCAAGCTATACAGTATCACATGGGAAAACATTCTTGTTTGGATCTAAGAGTGTTTTTGATTATATGAATTCTGAGTTCTGGACCACTTTCCACACCATCTGCAGCCAATCTGCATAGCCTGGGAAATTCAATCAGACATCTTGCCCATCTGTAAAACCAGAACTACTCTGTTACTTTGTCACCCTAATTAATGGGGTTTATTTCATTTGCTTCTTTGTTTACTGCTAGCCCTGCTCTCTAAATCCATTAGGAAGAGTACAGACTAGTTTCAGCACCTGATTAAAAAGCTTCTAGAGTTATTATCTAAATTATCTTAAAAAATATATTTTACTTGATAAATTAAATATAACAAATTGGGTGGACATGGCAGATATGGGAATGTATATGTTTTGTAGTACCAGCCTTAAATAAGTAACTATTATTTCCAACATCTCTTTTTAACTTACTGCAAATTGGTATTGCTTGTAGTTCTAGGAAATTAGATAATGTTGCTCAAAACAGTTATGTTAAAATCAGTGTTAAAGGAGAACAAGGCAGGGGATAGCAGAAGGGTAGAGAACTGCTACCAGATTTGAAAGGATTTAAAAAAAAAAAAAAAAAAAAAAAAGTTAAGGTTTGGGACTCCTGCTGCTGATTTGTATCAACTGAATATAAAAGACAAAGCTAGTCAAGCTGTTTGTCTGAGATAATCCACTTTTTCTAGGTTCACATTTTTACTAAGAATAGCAAAGATGCAAAAGGAGGAAGACTGAGAAGATGGAGTTGAGACATTTCTGTTTCCATGTCCCAAAACTGCTTTGAGAGACCAGAGCTTGCCCAGAAGCACCATTTATTTCCCAAGCTGTTGCACAAACAGAATCAAAACCCAGCTGCTGTTAGGCTAATAAAAATTACGTTAATCAAATAACAAAAAATGTTAAAGGAAAACCCCCAAACATGTGCTTTGTTCATTGGTTTAAATTGCAATTATAAACTGAGTACCAGTTACAAACAATTTACATTTCTAATGAGAGCTCAGTTACCCCTTTTCATTGTTCCATGCTTAGACTGAAAATATTCCTGGTTGAGATCTTTTGTACGACTACTAAATTGATAGATTTGTAAAAATAGAGGAAAATCCCTTCACCTATTTAGACTCATAAAATCCCTGACACACATGCACACACCTTTCTAGCCCTTGTTGATCTTGAAAACTTTTAGTTGAGGGGATACAGTCTCTGGAGAAAGCGGGTCAGGTGTGAGCAGCTGATTTTTAAGAAGTGTTTTATGCAGGGATTTCATTATACCTGCCTAAAGCCAGAGAAAATCCCTTCCAAGGTCAGGTATCTGACCTAGTTTTATAGGATGTGATTATTTTTGTGCTTTTCCAGATAAAGGCACTGCTTAAGCACCTATAGCTTTGGAAAGGGCCCTTGGGGATCAGCATCAGGCAAAGACAGCCTGTGACACAAGACCAGCACCTTCTTGCTGTGACTCTCCCTGGTCCACCTTAGCCAGACATAGAAAAATTGGGACTTCAAGTATGAGAAAGGGGCTGCAGCACATTCCAGCATGCAAGTGTGCACCCACTCTTGCTTTCCAGGCTTGTTTTTTGACTAAGCCCCGTATTGTGGCTTCCGCAGAGCAAAATCTTTAAAGCAAAGTATGAATGTGTCTAATACAGATTTTCAGTGAGTCCAAAAAAAAAAAAAAAAGAGCTTTTAATGAGCTCTTTTTTGGACATTTAGCTCCTTAGGGCAGTTATTCTCCCTTATGAATGTCTGGAAATTGCTGAGCACTTTGTGGTCACTACCATCAACAACTAATGAATAAAAATGATGGTGATTATATCACAAGAAGCAGAACTCTGAAAAGCTTTAATCACAACAATGTAACAGATTAATTAGAATGTCCAAAAACCAGAAACAATGCATATGATTTTGAGGTGCTTGAGTGGGAATTTTTACAAGTGTACAGAGAATTTTAATAACATGTAAAATCAATTATAAGAGGTATAATAATCATAAATACACAGTAAATGTTAATGCCAACTCTGATATAATGCCTTGCGTCAGTAGATCTCAAAGCACTTTATAAAGGAAGTATTCATTAGCATCATTATGAAAACCAAATTAGTTTTGCTAATTTGCATTATGTGCAAGGCTGCATGATCAGGGGAGAAAAGCAGGCAGATAGTTGTGTGTGCAGGTAAGTCAGTAATTTAAGTTATTTATTGGAGTGTAGAAAGTAAATGATGGCAGCTGAAAAGTTTTGCTAGTGTAACAAAGAAAGGAAAAGATGAAAAAAAAAGAAAATGCTTTCATTTGATCTGGATATGTTAAACTGCAGTGAATAAAAAAAGGAGCAGTTGGGTTTTGACCAGTTTTAAATTGCCTGTAACGTACTTCTAAAAGTTATGAGGTTGTATATGATTAAGCAATTGACTTCACACATGTGCAATGGAATATTCTGCCCTGTTTTCAGTAGTTTAATCACCTGGGGCCTGTGGAGTCCTGGTAAATCCATTTGCAAGACATCACGGAAGCAGCACTGGAGAAAAACCTTGAGAATGGCAATCCAGAGGGACTGCTTATTTTCTGTTTCCTGAAATGTACTTAGATTTTTTTCAGTTTGACCTAAGATTTCCTTTGTTTACCCTCAGAGCTATGGTGCATGTCTATAGAACATATAGTGCAGAAACTTTCTCTGAAGCACCGTAATCATAGAAATAAACTGTCACAAATATGCCTTAGAGAAGTGCCTTGTATTCTGGTATTGTGTTTTCCAAAGGAACATTTTTATGCTGGGAAATGCTATGCCACTTCAACTTTTCATTTGGGAATAGGGTTTTCTTTCTATTATTTTTCAAGAGATTTTTCATTTTTTAAAGTTTTCTTTTTTTCTCCTTAATTTCAGTCTGGTTTTATTATTGTATGTCCAATTTGGAAGCTGAAAAAGTTGGAAATGAAGCATAAAAAGTATTGATTTTGTTGAAACTATGTATTTGAAAGTAAGTTGAAAATACCATCTTATCTCATAAAATTTCCTTTTGTGGATAATTATGGAATTATCTTTTTTTTTTTCTTTGTTTGTTTGTTTCCCCAATCTGGAAGAAAATTGTGTAGGAGACTTGTGGAATTTTCCATGAAGATAAAGTTACCAACTCCCTGGTATAGGCAGCCAAGTGAGAAATTTGAAATGAATTTATTCAGACAATTAAGCTTCATTTTCTGATCCTTAATTGCACACACACAGAGGGATTTAATTTAAACACAAGTTCCTTCAGTGCTAGCAATTGCGTGACCTGTTGTTTGACCCATGTTTTTATTGAACAGTTCTTTACTTAGGACATTTTTGTGAATTGTTCATCTGAGCTCTTCATAACACACTTTCTGCTTAGCCTTGTTCAGAGTTGCCAGATTTAAAACCATCCCCATCCTAAGCTGAGTTTTCTGTGTGACACCTGCTGTAAAGATGCGATGGAACATCTCTTTCTATGTCCCTTTGCTTGAAGACATTGGCAGCTGTAACTCATAATGTTTTCATATAACCTGGAGAAATCACTGAAAGGATTTTAGGGATGCATAAGAACTGTGACCTTAAGAGTACACTATAAATTAATATAATAGGTAATATTTATGGACCCTAGCTTGTAATGACAAAGGATTTTTTCCCTCAGCAGCTGTGTTTTACTGTGTTGTGCCATATGCTGTTATTTTCACCTGTAGAGTTTGTGATTAAAATGCTGTCCAAAAAGAATGATGTCCTTTTGCGTAGGTTTTTGACCACTCTCCATCTGGAAGTCTCAAGGAGACCTTCAGCATCTCCATATGGTACAACATTGTATCTCCTTGCTAAACACAGATGGAAGAGGGGAAGAGTTTCTATTGATCAAACTCGTATGAAGACTGAGGAAACAAGATTCAAAAACATTCAGATAGTAAGGAGCACTCCAAGAATGATTTGGGAAATTCTTCAGACATTTATGACAAATTATCCTCCAGATGCTCACTCCAATCTATCAGCATCCTCTGTTAACTTGAGCCAATTCCCTTTCAGCAAAATCCTGCCTTGGCTATCTCTTAGGAAACCAAAGACAAATAAATGGGGTGAAGGCATTGAGTCAAACAGTGACATGTGATTTTCCATATTGTTTAAATGCTTGAACTTTTGTGGTGCAGTTTTGCCTATGTCCACTACCAGTGTACCAGATCATGTTTGGACAGGCCAAGGACCGTACCAGATAGGTAGCAATTCCCAGGCCATCCTGTTTTGAAGGGGGAAAAAAATTCACCTGGATGGACATCAGCTGCGCATGGCACCTGCCCTCAGGGTCAGAGGTCAGGTCCTACCTAGTCCTGTCTGCTTTTCTATTATAGATGCAACCAGGAAGACTACATGTGTAGCGAAGAAGGTAATTTGCAATGTAGTGAGATTTTATAGACAACCTTTCAGGGTTTCTGAGCCTTAACTCCCCATTCTGCAGGAAGGAAAGTCTTCAGAGATTCAAAAGATCATTTGGAGGCAGAGGAGAATCTACTGTGGGATGGAGCATGTGTGAAGAAGTGCCACAGATAACCTGAAGTAGATTATTTGGCTTATTCTCATTTTTTCCTGCGTGGTTTTAACTCATCCAGAATTGGTTTCTCACAGAGCTTTTGGGAACCTGAGGGAGCCTGGAGATTCTCTGTCCAAAACAGTTTTGGGTGTGCTTAGGCCAGAGCCCCTGCTATATTCGGCTAAAGCCATAATGTTTCCTTTGTATGTGCCTTCATTGCTTCTCTCCTTAAACATGAACAGGGAATGCAACCCCAGTGGATGTGGTCCATGAACATGGCCTATTCTTAGTGGATTTTTTGGGATTCCACAACTGTCGACAGCACTGGAGTGAACTGACATACTTAATGGCCATTTTTTTGCAAGAGGCTGGATCCAGAGTGGTGCTGGGTGCCTCCTGAAAGGGAGTTAGTATGCTCTGAGGAATCAGTGGGAGGTGAAAGACCTCAGTATCTCTAAGACTGGCCCCAGCATGGAGCAGAAAAAGCACTGTTTCCTGCTAGTATGTACCTAATTGTATTGAACTGTAGTAGTATAAGTGAGATAAGTTAATGAACCTCAGCTGATTATGCCCTAGTTTACTTAATAGTTCACATTATTATTTAAATGTGAAGTAGTAAGTATGCCAGCCTATAATTGTTTTTACGATTTCTCTTTTTTATTATAGTGCATCTGTAGTATGTGTTTTAATTATGTTTTACTCTCTATGTAAATGAAGAGAATGGTCTCTTTTTTTTTTTTCCTTTTTTTTTTTTTTTTGTCTTACATGCAACAACAGTATTAGGGAAGGATTGGCAGCTGGATGGGTGAAGTCCAGGAGTGGGAGATGGAGGAGATGCAGCCGGCAGTCTGTGATTGACCTTGACCAAGCCATGTGGGCTGCATTTTTCAAAGCAGGACAGCAGAGATCAGTGCACCAAGCAGCCCTTTGCCTTTTTTTGTGTGAGAGGCTCTTCTTTACTGCTGAGGAAAATAGAGCAGCGTGGTGTGAAACAGATACAGCTGTGAAAAGGCTATAGATTTAGAAGTTAATGGGTAGTTTTTCAGCCCTGCTGAGTGCCCAGAGCTCTCTTCGGGGGAGTCAAAACTGTAGAAAATCAGACCACTGCTTTAGTTGCCTAAATACAGATTTAGTTTGCTGGCTGTTACTAGCCTCAGTTCTAACATACCTGTAAAAAGGAAAATAGGTCTCTGGTAAAATATTACTGCTTAGAGATATCACAGTTGTTTCTTTACCACAAATCATATCTACCTGGAAACCATTTGGGAAGAGCAGAGAGAGTGAGAAAACCTGTCTGCTGTCAAAGCACGGGCCTCTGCTACTAACTCTGGAGTGACACTCTTAGCATGAATGCCTCTGTTGGATCATCTCTGGCTCTGGAGCTCTCAGGTAGTAGCTTTCCAGGGATGTTCTAGTCTGTTGTCTTTTGGCCAATGCTGTCTTATCTCTGATTAATGAGTGATTTTAGCCAGTAGGCAAGTTTCTGAAGCTAATAGTCTTGGTTTTTTTTTACCTAGCAGTATAAGCAGAAGAGAAGTTGAGGTCCATACTCATAATCCTGTGACTGGCCTAAGGCAGAGGAAGTTCCTGACAGCAGGAAGGGAGGAAGGCATAAAGACATGCAGAGCAGATGGAGAATGGAACCCTGCGGGATCATCAATGAAAAATACCCCAGGCTCTCTATCAGCAGTTTTTCTACAGGTTTTCAGGTGAATAA
Organism: Antrostomus carolinensis; assembly: GCF_000700745.2. Lineage (NCBI taxonomy): Eukaryota > Metazoa > Chordata > Aves > Caprimulgiformes > Caprimulgidae > Antrostomus > Antrostomus carolinensis. Next base: position 19,571 of record NW_010322465.1, read on the forward strand.
ATTCCAGAACTGCTCGGAGACTTGGCTGAAAGAGTCTTACAAAATTGCCCCATGTCTTTAAATGCGAGGGAAAATAGTCTGCATTGATTTTATTGTATTTTGCAGTTAATGTACTGTATGCCACATAATTAGTGGCTGTGTTGAAGTGTACATACACAAGTGGGTAAAATAAAAGTAGAGAGAATATTCAACCTTAATTAGTGCTCCTTAAATGCTAGGTGCTTACATATGCAACCATACTGCAGCACTAGCATACGTGATGATTACTACCATTATCTAACAGATCATATTTCTCCTTCTGGAGATGAAATCTATCTAACTAGTCTAAAATGGTGTAAATATGCCAAGTGTAATAAGGCAGATAGGTCTGAAAAACCTTCACAACATGGGAGATCTGATGAATTTTAGACCAACTTTTTCACCCCCGACAAATGAATTGCATTCCTTATTTTTAAAAAGGACATAAATGAAACCAGAAGCTGGTAGGATGCTGATTGTGTTGCCTTTTTCCTGATTTCACTAATACCTGAATATTATTGTATCAGAAGAATGACAGTGCGAATATCTGAAACACTTCCTTTATTTTGTCACTATGATTCTTGTATTAGAAGTGGGGCCTCTGGCTGGAACTGCCATCTCCTGCTTCTCTATCTCAGTGACCAGTGTAATCTGATCCTTTCTGCTGTACCAAATCTATCTGATTTCACAAATGGAGGTTTCAGAGGACATCAACAACTATTGTCAAAAATCAAGGCTCCAGTTGGGAATTGATTTTATGAAGTTTGACATGAGGACTCACACTGTCTTATTGTGCCCAGCTTGTCAGCACAGGTAATAGGTATTTTTCCTTATTTTTAAAATAGAACAGTAAATTTAAACCTAGCAGTAACTGCTGCCAACCATGCCTGCTGCACAAAGCTGGTTGTTTTCAGTTACGAGTTGTTTTGCAAGAGGAAAATGAGAACTGTAATCAAATGCTTATGGTCAGGGAGGCAAAGAGTTCTGAGGATCAAGATAACAAGACATTATTGTCCTGCAGAAAGAGATTGGTGTGCTACACTGGAACCACAAGAGAGATCTTTGCTTTGTAAGGTCAGAGAAAAAAAATAAAGATGCATTGAACAGACTTCTGATTTTGGGCTGCCTCCATTTTTTACCTCTGCAACTGGAATGATCCCAGGAATGCGGAGTTTTTAAGGCTGGTTTTGCAGCTTTGGAGGAAATGTCCATTTGGACATGTGAGAATAGAACTCCCCAAAGAGAGAGGGAAAATTGCTTTTTGGGAAGCTTGACTCGTTCTTAGAAGCTAAAGTCATCTAACAAAATATAACAAAAAAGCAAATATCTTTCCACACCTATTTCTACTGCAGTACAGTTATGTAGTCTGGATATAATAGAAGTGCTTGGGAAAAGGTGCCCTTTGATTGTTACTTCAGGGTTGTAAAGTGACAAGCCAGTAAAGGGTGAAGACTGAATCTTTGATCTTAAAAAGCTTGAAAAGAGGGAGCTTTACTCTGTGCAAATAATAACAGGTAATTGTAAGTAATCCGAATTGAGTCTCAGGGTTGCAGGGCTTTACGTAAGTGATTCTCATTTGAAGAGGTTCTGAATAAACATTAATTCAGATTTCAGGAGCCTCTTTACGGTATTAGACACTTTCAATAAACTGTGGTTAACCCTCTCGGCCTGAGGCAAGAGATAGCACTCTGTGCTATCTGTGCCACTGTGAAAGAGGCATCAGCCTACAGGATAAATGATGACAGAGGCTAGAAGAATGAAGGAAAAGGCTGTGGTTATGCAGTGTATTAGTGTTAGCCAGATCTGCAAAAGATGCTACCCTTTCTTTTGCACCTGGGAAATGGACAAGTCAAGGAATATTATTAAATGAGCCAGAAAAATATGAACTCTAGAGCTTTGGAGAGCCTTGTCTTACTGAGGTTTGTAGGGATACAAAATGCCTCAATATTTACCTTACAGAGACGAGTGTCCATGATACTGTTGTTCAGCACTGAATGTCACTGGGATCAGATATGGATCCAATGTTCAAAAAACCTGATCTCTTCTGGGCCCAAGGGCTTTGGGTCTCGGGAGGCTTCATGAAGTGTAATCAGAGAGATAGCCAGGAACAAATTGTGCCCCAGTTGTAAATCTATTTACAGAGGCGGCCTTGAAAGCTTGTCAGCTGTGAAAGGCAGACACCACTACTTCATCAACACAGTTCTTTCTGGACCCTCTGAAGGTAGTGACTAGACTTGTTATAAAGAGACATTTATCAACACTTACTGCTCCTGTTTGGCTGGACATACAAAAGTGCAGGAACACTGAACCTCTTGCTGGAGCTGAAAGATGTTGACATATCTAGCTGTCAGTGTGGACTCCAGCTCCACGTAAGGCACTACAGGTCCTATTACAATGTACCAGGAGAGTTAGTGCCTGTCTGGAAGACAGAGGTGTGTATATTGGCCCAAAAAGAGACATGGACTAATTCTCATCTACCTAGAAAAAGAGACATCTAGGAAAAGTTTTGTTAGATAGCTACAAAAACATGAGTAGTATGAAAAAGATAAACAGAGTGTGTGATCGTTTTATTTTCCAAGATGAGATTTAGAGGGCATCAAAGGGAAACCTGCAGACAAAACCATCAAATGGAGCTGACTTTTCACACAACATGTAGTTAAGCTGTGGAACTCATTGTCATAGAAAAACATGGATGCTGAAACATTTAATAAGTTCGAAATGAGATTAAACATAGAGTTCAGAGTTCTAAAATCCGAGGAGGGCCATGGTGATGAGCTGAAAACGTGTGAAAGACCTGTGTCCAGTCAATGCTAGTCTCCTCTAGAACACAGCACAGAGTCTCAGAAGTGGCTGTAGCATACAAAAGATTGTATGTAATCTCTTGTGTAAGGTTTTCATATTCATTAGTACCTTTTTATTTTTAAGAGCTGTAGCAAGTTCTAATTTCATTCTTAAATAATTTTATTTTTAGAAAATCTTATCTATTTATTTATGCATTTATTTATTTATTTTGCAAAGATTTTAGTCTCCTCAAGTTTTCTAGAGATGTCAAACACTTCCAAATCAGATGAAGCACACATCAGGGACTCCCAGCACAGCAGCCACTTTAATACAGTTCTACACTTGAGGATAATTGAAATAACTGTAGGCTGAGAAGTTGAATCTGGTTGTAAGTTTTTCAAAGAAGACAAGCTTGCTTTAGAGCCCTGGGGAAGAGATTCCATAATTCCTGTATTGAGTCAGGTTGGAACTGTACCCCTAAAACCAAATTTGTACATATTGGTATAGAGGTTGTGGATTTTTTAATGTGATTTTTTTTCCACAAAAAAAATTTTGGTGTTCAAATTTTAAGTAAACAGACCAGGTCTGATCTGTTCTTTTCTTGAGATGTTCAGAGAAGAGTGGATTAGCAGGGGTTAGATGTGGGTATGGCTAAAGGTGGAAAATACAGAGATAAAAACTGACACTGGTATTCATCTACGACTGCTTTCCTAGATTGATGCAATTCAAAGTTGAAGAGTTTTATTTTAATCACCCCACATACAGACCCAGAGAAGCATTAAACTGTTTTAAATCAAGTGAAGCATTTAGAGTAAACTCAAAGTCAATTACACCGTCTCAATTTGAGGGGCAGTAATTTACTAAAATAACATTAACTCAATCTCTTGAAACTGTCTGGCCATAATCAAATGTTTCTCCTTGTTTGCAACCTTTAAATCAAATCTAGACATATGAAAAAAGGCATTGAAGGCTCACTGAACAATATTTCTGGGTGGCTGCAAATTCTGTAGTTAACACAATATGAATCAAATGGGAAGACAGGGTGAGAAGAGACTTCTGTGAATAGGGCAGGGAGCTTTCCGCTGGACAGTGTTTCTACTGAATTGTGTATACCGGAAAATAGTTGGAGAACATCTGATTTATACTAAGGAATAGAATCAAGAGGAGTTTGTGAAATAAGAACGGAAATCTGAGTGGACCAAAGTAATTGTTTGAAGAGGAATGGTTTGGAAACTGTGCTTCTGTTGTGGTATTTCTCCTTAATGAGTGAGTCATTCCATGCGCAGCTGCTTCAAAGTGAACATGCAGGAGGATGAAACTGTCACGCTGAAGAGAGACAGTTTTGGATCACTGAATCAAAGACACCATGCATGTGTCTGTCTTTCTGAAGAAGTGATGACAAACTAGCAGAGTGGAGGCAGACTATTGCTCAGCATGTGTATTTTGCTCTCAGCTCACCTGTTTATTTATCTATTAAAATATTATAATTCTATAATAAACTAATTATCAGTCTACAGCTTGATGATATTCCAGTATCATTCAGTACATCAGAAAAAGACATATCTGTTTTCTTAAAATTTTCACACTTCATTTCAGAAGTTTCCAGTTTTTTATGTATTCTCAAGGGCATTCTCGATAGTTATATTTCTGTCTATAATGTCAAGAAAAAAAAAAAATCCTTAGGATTCAAATGATGCTTATAAGGCGATTTTTACTCACACTTTACTGAATCTCAGACTTTATTTATGGTATTTTTCTTGCAGAGTAATCAAACAATGACTGTCATGCTAGCTATCAAATAAACCCAGGCCTTGTTAAAGAGTATGAAAAGTGCCTATGGCATGGAGTTACTGTTTTCTCTTTGAAATCTAGTCTGAGAGTTATTAAACCTCAGTGGGTCACTTTTATTATTATAACACGCCTTAGAACTCCAGAAGGCTAGCTTCAGGCTGTTAATGCAGTGAGGGCAAGCCTATGTAATACAATATTTAATACATATAAATAAAGTTGCACCTCTTCTGAGTATTAAAGTTCCATCCTTAGAAGAAAAAAAAGAGTTGCCCTCATGCCCTAAGCAAAATCTAGCTACATTAACTGTACTAGGGCTACTTTAATTCTCTGAAAATGTCTTTATTTCAGCTCTACATATGGGATGATAGTGGTGCTGTTTCAGGTGTGCACGTGTTGTTTGTCTGTGTGCAGTATCGTTGTGCAAGATGTATATTTGCTTGGGGGTAAAACTGAAAGTGAGACTGAGGATAGTTTCATAGCTTCTTGGTTAGAGGTGCACAGGCATTAAGGGGCTATATCAGATTCCAGTGCTTGCGTAAAAGAGAGGACTTTCTTCACCCTGGGCTTGCCATGATCACGTACTCACCTTAATTCCTTGAATTGCCCTTAAATCCATGTGGGAATTTAGGCTGGAGAACTGATAGTCCTCTCTCTCTCCATCAGCTCTCTCAGCATTTCCAGATCTTTTGGTCTTGCCAACTGAAGTATATTGCTAGGCTTTTGTTAGTTTATGGTTTTCCATTCTTTGGAGTTTGGTATCAGCATGTCAGGACTTTTCAAGCATCAGAAATTTAATTTTGGGTGACTGTAACTGATGCAGTTTTCAAAAATTTTGTGCCATAACGGGCACCTGTGTGAATGTTGTATTCTGGTCATTCAAGGGAGATGGACAAGGTGGGGTTCTGTTTGCCTTTTATTCTGACAATACTCATTGTACACTGTTGGACCCTTGCACAGAAAGAGAAATCATCTTGACATCTGCCACACCAAATGCACAGATACCACTATGGATATGATTTTTATCACTTAATTTAAAGTTATTCATGCACCCACCCTAATTCCATTTTCAATGCTTAAAAACAGGAGTTTATATTCCTTTTATTTTTAATGGACAGTAAAACATACCCTAAAGTCGCTTGCGTTACATGGTGATACATTCTAGATAACCAGTAACTGGCTTGTGATGGATAGTCTTTTTTATGTGAAATATCGTATTTTGTTAACTGGACATCTCAAGGACATGTTGCAAGGTGAGAAGGGAGACAAAAAGATGATAAATATAAAAAGTAAAATAAAAAGTGAAAATTTTGGTATTTGTATTTTCAAAGCTTTATTTATGAAAAATATACTGATGAGAATCAGACAAAGCATGGATAGAAGGTATCAGGAGGGCAGTGAAATATAAAAGTACAATAGAAAAATATATCTATTCTTCTTCCTACTCCCAATATTTCAGTTTAAAGTTTAATTGACACTGATATTTCTTTGATGTTCTAATGTCACTTATGGTAGTCCATCTAAGGGCAGAATTTGGATTTCATTATACACATTTTTTGCCATGCTTTTATGCAGATAAATCAGATAAGATTTCTCTGAAAAAAAAAAGAGAGGTCTTCTCCCTTCTATAGTTCTGTTTCCCACTTACATACTAAGTATCTTCTACATTCCTGTATGTTGTTAAGGATCATAATACACATTCTTGTCAAATAAATGTCCTTAACAAAGAATAGTCTGTCATCTTAAAAAGCCCATTCTCATTTCTAGCCTGTTCCTTCACAGTACTGTAAAATCATGTAATGATTTGTGTTGGAAAGGGACCTTTAATGATCATCTAATACAACCCTTTCATGAGCAGGGACAGCTTTCACTACATCAGGTTGCTCAAAACCCCATCCAACCTGACTTTGAACACTTCCAGTGATAAGGCATCGCCAACTTATCTGGGAAACACCTTCCAGTGTCTCACTACCTTCATCCTGCTCCTGGCAAAAAATCTTTCATCTTTCTTAAAAGCCACCTCTAAGTATTGAAAGGCTGCTATAACATGTCTCTGGAACCTTCTTTTCTCCAGTCTGGACAAACACAAGTTTTTCAGCCTTTCTTCATAAGAGATGTGTTCCAGACCTCCTCTGGACACTCTATAATAGGTCCATGTCTTTCTTGTACTAGGGATCCCAGAGCTGGATGCAGTACTACAGAAGTCTCAGAAGGATGGAGTAGAGGAGCAGAATCACTTCCTCCAACCTGCTGACCATGCTTTTGTTTGTTTTCCTGGTTGTAAGCACACATTGCCAGCTCATGTCAAATTTTTCATCCACCATTATCCCCAAGCCCTTCTCTGTGGGGCTTCTTTCAATCCATTCATCCCCCAGTCTGTATCAATACTGTGGATTGCACTGACACAGTTACGGAACCTTGCACTTGGTCTTGTTGGACTTCATGAGGTTCACACGGGCCCGCTCCTCAAGCCTGTCAAGGATGGCATCCCTTCCCTCAAGCGAATCCACCACATCACTCAGCTTGGTGTCATCTGCAAACTTGCTGAGGGTGCACTCAGCCCTACTATCTATGTCATCGATGAAGACATTAAATAGTATTGATCCCAGTACAGACCCTTGAGGGACAGCACTCATTACTAGTTTCTGCTTGGACCCTGAGCCATTGGCTGTACCTTTTTCGATGCGGCCATCCAGCCAAGTCCTTATCCATCTAACAGTCCATCCATCAAACACGTATCTCTGCAATTTAGAAGTAAGAATATTGTGGAGGATTATATCAAAAGCCTTACACATGTCTAGGTAGATGACATCCATAGCTCTTCCCTTGACTAGTGATACAGTCACTCTATTGTAGAGAATACTGCTCTCTATTGGATTTTTATCTCATGTCCACCCATCACAACCGTTTTTGGTGTTGTTACAAGAACAGCTGGTTGGAAGGGATAGGTTAGCTAAAGAAAAGAATAATAATTAAATTGTGGTCTAAACAGATGATCTGATCCTAATGTATTCAAGAAGAAATTTTCTGATGCTATTTTTAGTGATCTATTTTGTGCAGAAAGAAGCATAATAAAACCTAATAATTGGAAGATAAAGCCAAATAAATTTAAATGGAGAAAAACTTGCATTTTAAAGAATAAATTGTAGTAGTGGGTAATTCAGCTAAATATGAAATCAAGTGACTTTTAGAGTCCTTATGTAAACTATGTGTCTGAACTCTCAGAAGAGTCAGTGGAGGTTTTTGACTTGACTTGGTTGTCTTCAAGAAGAAGTCTAGAACCATTTGGTATTTTTTTTGTCTGGTTTATAGCTGTTCCTACTGAAAGTTAATGGATCTCCTATAGATCCTTCATCATACCTGCCAGTCTTATTGAGAAGTTCTGGGTAACACAGGACTTCTCAAAGGACAGTGCAGACACCCCAGCAAAGGAAAGAGAACAGGAGGGTTGAGAAAAAAAAAATAAAAAATAAATCAAACTTGCAAATGTAGTAAAGGATAATGTTGTTTTTATAGTGATTCAGCTGATCAAATATAGGTGTCCACTTTAAGAAGAAATAAATCATATTCAAGGGACCTACTGTTAGTGATGATTACATCTTTTATGACTGTATTATTTCCTTGTGCATATGTGCACCAGTGGAGATCTAAAAATAAATGCCTTAATGTAGACTTGAACACCACCTCAACTGTCAGAAGAGATTGCTACATAATCCAGTAGATTCTCCACAGTATGACTCCTTTAAAACAAGCTGGGATGTTATTTCTTCAGAAAAGTTTAATTAAAATAGTGATAGAAGGCCTATTATAGAAACACAAAATTCCATGGCATGGGTTATTCAGTGTTCAGATTAAATTATGCTATTTATTCTTCCTGGTTTTAAAATTTTGTAAACTATGAATTATACAATTTACATTATTAGGTATTGTAAGAATGAAAAGCTATTAATTATTATATAATTTAAAGTAATTAAAGAAGCTATAAAAGTTATTTAGTGATAAATGAACTCTAAATGTCTTACTTTAAGAGAATGGAGAACTTTAAAGGATTTTTTTATTTTTTTTTTGAGAAATATTCTCCTCTAGTTTAATTAAATCTGATTGTATCAATACATATTTTGGAATTTTTTATAAATTGCAGCTGTTTCTTTTACATGCAATATGGAAATACTTCCTCTTGAAGCTTTGTGGTTTTGTATGTAAATAGCTCTTTAAGCACACATCAGTATGTAGGTATTTCAGGTTCATTTTCTGCACAAGTATATACACTTAAAAGATCTTCCTTATCATTTCTCTTTCTTTGCAAAATACCAGTACTGCATGGAGATTCACAACTCAGTGGAAATTTCTCATCAACTTCCACAAATGTTCTGTGCCAATGGAACTTTGGCAGGTCTTTTACAGGTTAAATATGAAGAGCACTGCATATGGAAAAGGCATTTTAAACCTTTAGAAAACAGCCAAATTAAAGCAGGTTTACTTGGTATTGCATGAAGCTATGGCTGCAAGTCACATTTCGCTGTCCAAGTTTCAAGTCTGTCTTTTCCTGTTGAGCCATGAGAAGTATTTTAGAAGGTTTGCAAAAATCCTGTAATAATAAAACTGAACAGGTTTTGCATCCTTAAAAGTAAAAATTGTTTACATTCAGGTTTTTGAAAGCTATTTGACAGCTGTCTGAGAACAGATTATTTCATTTTAAAGGTTAAATTTATAAGCTTGTTGTAATGAGCTTTAGGAATGGAAATGTAGGTGCTGTATTAACTTCAGGCATCAATATAGTCCATATATAAAAATTAAAGTCCAGATGGTGACCCATTCAAAATGCCAACTTTCCACACAACATAATGGTGCAATGTTTTATTAACATAAGACACATGATTCTGATGAATCAGGATCCATATATTTTCATTTGAAGGAAAAGAGACTCAGAATTTTGTGTTTATTATGTGTTTCCACTCCATTGTCCAGGTTGAACTGCAGCTGAGGAAAAAGAACACAGATCCCTATCCCCAATGTTTAAGGTCTATAGATAAGAGAAGGGCAGGTGCCCAGAAGAGACAAACAGCAACCAGAAGTACTGGAACAATATTATTCATAATGATCAGGGCACGTTAAGTTGTACAAAAAAAACATTGTGACATAACAGAGATGAGATGATGATTGTGGGCACCACAGCAAAGTAAGGTCTTACAGAGAAATTTACAGAAGAAGGAAATGGGTTTATAGATGTTTAAGGTAAGCTCCTCCTAAGCAATAGCAGTTTCAGAAGACAAAGGAGACTATGAATGCTTTGAAGTGTGGTGGCCACAGTTCTGTCCCAAACTTTCAATTCTGAATGAGTACTAAAAAACAGGAGAGGGACAAAGACTTTTTGGGGCACTGGGAGTGAAGATAGGCAAATAGCAGCATGATGCCTCAGCTAAGGGATTCATGTGCTGGTGCTCTGGGGAAATGATAAATTAGAGAATAATAATTGCAGCAGCTTTCTGGATGAATAATTGTAGGCAAAGTGACCTGAACCCTGTGAGAAAGGCTACTGTGTTAGCTCTGATGGGAAAGCAAAATTATGGCAAGAGTCAGATAATCAGATTACACTGACTATAGTGTTATCCTTGATGGTGTTGTAGGTGGAAGAAACTTGGATTCTTTTCTCTTGTTTCATTCTGTTCTAACTTTTACATTAAACCAGGTCATCAATATTAATATTGTACTAGTTTTGTATTATATTTGAGAATATGCACATTAAATATTTAATGACTGATTAGAAAAATCAGTGCTTGAACTGAAATATTTAGACTTGGATACTTAGACTTCTAAACCTGAGGTAGTCAATGCAATGAAGAGTGAGCTTTTCCTCTCAAGACAAGTGTTTGCCCTTGACACAGCCTCTAGACAGCCCCTTTCTCTGGTGATGAGAGTTCAGGGTGGCTGGCTGATAGACATCCCGTTTGTCGACACTAAATACTCAAGTGAGATGCAATAACTCCACAGTTCTCTTACCTGGTTTCTTTTAGACCTTTTGTGCTGTGTTAGAGTTTTCATCTTGATTCAGGATAATGCCCCCTTTTTTTTTTTTTCTTTTTTTTTTAACTTCCCCTGAATATCAATACTACTGACAGATGAGAAATCTTATTTTCCAAGCTTCATTCTGGGGAAAAATAAAACAAGTTTTGCTGATAACTCATCTGTGGGAATTCATGAGTAAAAAAACCAAACAAGAGCTCTGCTAAACTGAAAGGCATTGAGGAAGAGTACTATTTGACTGATCTCTACTTTCTACCTGCTTTTATCCTCACTGCTTAGTGGTCCATAATCATTACTGAGTTCTGTTTTGCACAGCTCCTTATATAGAAGTAAAAAAATTACTAATTCTATCCTACTAAGAAGAAATTGTAAATAGGAGAGATGTGATCTGTAACTTGATGAACATTTCAAACTCACATGACTTGCCATGGCACCCTGAGGTGGTGTTTCCTTCTGCTTTCTGTTCCCAGCTGTACACTTCTACCATTTCCTATGTACTAGAGCTGAAACTGAGGTGTAAGTCAGTTGGTCCAGCTGATCTGTAGAAAACTAACACACCACACATGCAAACAACTGAAAAAAAAATATTTCCATTAAATCTCTTTGTTTATATAAATCCTCAAAGGGTTTATTTGGACTTATATGGGGAAGGAGGTATAATGCATAGTTGATAATGTGAAGTGAGGAGAAAGGAGAGGAGAACCTGACTGTGTCACTTGGCAATAACCTGAAGTGCCACTGGATTAGGTGCAGTGTAAAATGCCACCAATATTTGATTCACCCTCTAGCTGAATCAAAACTCAGTCACAACTCCTTCAAGTTCCATATCCTCTCCGTTAGATACACCTGTGATTTATTTTCATGGAAGTTTTGGCTGGAGATTAAGGCCCTTTCACTGATGGGAGTACTTTATGAAGGCAAAGCAGTAGTGTTTGATTTCCCTGTACCACAATGTCCTCATCCTGAGTTTGCTTGTCTTTCCATGCTCCTGTCACCACAACATGATGCTCTGGTGCCTTCTGGAGCTGTCATAAAGACATGTTCAGTAAAGACTGATACTCAGACATTGTTGAGTATGGGACTTCATAGGTGTTGGATACCAATTTTTAATATTCAGCGTGACATATTTGGTAGAGTCAATGACCAGTTTCAAATTTTAGGATCTCAATTGCAAATCTTTAGCCCAACCTTACCTAATCCCAGGTTCTTGTAATACAATCCCTGATACTCAGACAAAAAAAGGCAAAGAGAATGGCTAATGAACAATGCCTGTAACTGAGGGAGACAATGCATTCCTAAGAGGCAGGTAAGCACAACAATGAAGGTTAATGCTTAAAGTAAAACTATAACCATAATGACTTTAATATCTTTGCCTCTGGAGAAGCAACAGCTAAGTCCTGGGTGACTTTCTATTCCCATGTCATTTTCAACTGTGCTTGGAGGTTGTTAACCTTGTCTGCGTAGCAAGGCCAGATCTCAGGAGAGCTCATCATTTGGTGAGGGTCTAGCTGCCTCCTCTGCCTTGGCCACATACTGTTCCCTGCCATTTTAGGCTGTGCTTTTTGCAGCAAGATCTATCTTGCACCATTCCTTGGCTTGCTCTGGTAGCTGCTCCGGCTCCCTATATCAGTTCTGAGAGTAGTTTTTATTATTTTGCATTTTAAAAAATAAAATTGTGAATTAAGACAGTCTCTCATGTTATAGGTTCCAAGTAATTTCTTTTTATCTTCTGTCTCCTCAGGGAGAATTCTTAGATAAAATCTCATCGTCTTTATCTTAGGATCACATGTAATTTTCATCTGAATACTGGAGGATTTTGCCCTCATCCCTGGGTCACCACTCAACCGATGCACATCTGGACAGAGTTATTTGACCTGGATTTTTATACACACTTGTTACTATACTATTTTCTCCAAATTGGACCTCCTTTCTTAACAGAAAACATTCTTGTGCACATTGACCATGCAATCCAAGATGTTTAGGCCTCGCTAGCATTCCTTTTTTATTTCTCTCCTTATAGCTTCACCAGAGGCTGACAGAGTGCCTTTCAATCTTTGGACACACTTTCCTTTTCTTGGGATGAAGGGAGGTTACAAAGGTGTACCTTTTACCTCTGGCCTTGGCTACCTGGCTACACATGTGATAACCATCGTTATTGCCATACCTCCCAGCCTTCCTCCTCTTCTCCATCTGCTCTTATCTCTTGCCGGTGTCCTACTCCCGTATATGATGCAGTACATTTTGACCAAGGGAACCTGTGGCCAGGCAGTCAGCATATTTTGCATACCTCAAAAATGAATCATAAAAATAATTGTCTTTCTATGAATAAGAAAGTCAAAGCAGTGTGAAAATTTCTTGATTCTCATTCCTACAAATTAACCAGCAGTCTGTCTTTTTTGCTCTGAAATAATTCATGGTACATACATGATAAATGTTAAACAAAATCTAGCTCATCACCTGGTTCATACACTGTCTAGGTTGTAGATAATAATTGTCAAAAATGACAAAGATGCAGATGGGAAAAATACAGGTGCAGTACATATTTATTTGTGTAACTTTCAGTGGATAATGAAATTAAATAATTTTGAATATGTAATTTTGCTAATCATCAAATATATTTACATAATCCCTTTTTCTCACAGTGATTATAGGATTTGTGTGGCAAGACTTACTTTGAAGCAGTATATTATTTATCTCTCCATTTGGTATTCCATTTTTCAGCATAGATGGGTTTTAGTTCTGATTTTCTCTTGCATGTACAATCACTTATTTTTCTAAGCAACACTGTTCAAAGCTGAGAAGTACTCTGGGGATTTAACCTCACTGTATGTACTAGAATTTTAAGCTTTATGCAAAATTATTTGCTTTCAGTGCTGAATATCCCTGCACACTCCTAAAATAAATTGGCAGTTTCTAAGAGTTTCTTCTGCAGTCTGGAGGATCTGACAGAGTAAAGAAACACTGTACAAATGGTTGTGTTTTGTTTTGCTTTACTACTGTGTTTGTACTGTCAACACATTGTCTTTGAGCTTTTGAAGAGAGTTGGACAAATAATTTTTAATTATTCATTCCATAAATTTTGCCTAATGTTTGTGTTTGCAGGTAGACTGCAAAGCTTAGGTCTCTTCAATTAAGTATTAAATACCCTGTAAAAGGTTGATTCCTGCCTTCAAAAAGACTAATCTTAAATTTTAAATTAAGCATGAGTTTAAAGCACCAAATCTTTATCATATAATCATAGAATAACGGATTGGAAGGGACATCAAGGATCATCTGGTCCAACTTTTCTTTGCAAAAGCACAGTCTAGACAAGATGACCCAGCACACTGTCCAGCTGAACCTTGAAATTGTCCAGTGCTGGAGAATCCACTACTACCATGGGGAAATTAGTCCAATGGCTGATTGTTCTCTTTGTGGAAAATTTTTGTCTTGCGTCTGATTGGAATCTCCTCAGGAGTAATTGTATCCATTACCCCTCATCTTTTCCATGTGACTCCTTGTAAAAAGGGAGTCTCCACCTTCTTCTGCCCACTGGGAAAGTTTTTCTGGCGTTCTGCTAGTCTATGCCCTTGAGGCAGAAAAAGTTGTCTCTTTTCAAAATCTAGGTCTTTAATATGGTAACTAGAAGCCAGAGCTACCTAAGTGTGTGGTGAGTCTTTCCTTGATGGCCTCAATGTCGTTATGCAGGAAGGAGCTTCATTGTTGCACCTCAGTGCCCTTACAGTGATAGCAACAGCTATTGCTCCACAACATGACATTAATGAGGCTCCTGTGTGATCCACAGCTCCTTAACAACTTCCTGTCTGATTAATTTACCTGGAAGTCATAGGAAAATATATTTTACTTAAAAGAAAAAGCACTTCTTGTTGTAGTATGCTTTGTTTTTTCTTTTTTTTTTCTTTTTTTTTTTTTCTATTTCTTCTGACTGCTTCTATAACTGTGTTGGAAGAGGAACTAACCATGGGTCCCTTTCTTTGTGTGTCTGAGCCTTTTCCTGTTCAAGTGTTGGATTTATACTAAGGACTTTCAATGAGATGGAAATCAACCTTCTCTAGGCAACAGATTACACCTAAACTCTGACTGTTTTCATTTACATAGGTTTTTTCTCATCATGGGAATAATTCCAGTTTACCCCATGGTAATTTTAATCAGGATGTATCTTTTAGTATTTCATAAATCTCCATTTTGCAAAACTATTTCAACAATTAGAGCAAATGAAAAAGTTCTTAACTGGGATTTTTGCTTGTCTATTTTGAGCTTTATTCATGTTTTTATTTTTTTCTCAGATAAAAGCAACTTTAAAATTCCAAGGACATAAGTTTTCTTATGTGTTTAGAAGCCTGAAAAGTAAAAGTAAGGAACTAGAGACCTCACAAGTTAGGAATTCAGCTTAAAATATGCATAGTTTTAACTGTTTTTCAGTCTACCTATAGGATGAATCTCAGTCTGAAGTCTCCTCCATCAGACATGCTCCTGCTGTTACACTTTTCTATTATGATTAATAATGTCTGAAACCTGAAACCAAGTCAGTCGCACTATAATAAACTTGGTATCAATTTTACAGGTCACAAATAACCATGTAATACAATAACCCTCTATATGTTCCAGACCAACGTGGGACCACATGCTTGTGGGGCACAATGACTGGGTAATTTCATGAAGAATGAGAGCCATATTCAGGGAAAAGACTCTGAAAGCTGAAAGCATTTTCTGCAGGATAGCAGGAGGCAGGGTCAGAGGAAAGCATGTTTCCCAGAGATGGTTACCTTTAATGGTATGAATGATCTTTAGTTTTTAAAAAGTGTCTATGCATTTTGGAGTACATCCAAATGATGAATAATTCATCCTGAAGAGAAAGAACATCAACAGTTAAAGTACATGACATCAGACTAGAAATGATCAGTCACAAAATCAGTGAGGCAAGATTAAACAAAAAAAGTTTGCTTTGAAGATGAGATTTAGGATAGGATATGAGGTAGCTTAGCTCAATTGCAGTCAATACTACAGTCAAAAACTACAAGAGATTGCAGTATCTAAGAGGCAAGACGATCATGTAAAAACCTATGAAAATACTTAGAAGGAGGAATGGATTATGTGTTCCATATCTAGCTTGCAAAATTGTGTGGTGAAGTGAGATTCTCAGCTTTCATTTTGTTTAAGAAAATTAAATTTATTTGGTGTACATAAAAGCTTGAAAATGTGAAATGAGTGAACATGACACACTCAGAAATCACAAGACAAATAGGGCCCTTTTTCTCATTTAAACTTAATCTTATGGCTGCAAAGCCAGATGCATAGTTTTTTTAGGTCTACCTTCTGTACTATGAGCTGATAAATCTTTGCATGAGACAGACATTATTTTTTTACCTGTTAGTAATGAATTGTACCTGAAGAAGCCTCAATATGCACCTGTAGGTATTCACAGATGCTTTCCTCTGTCACCTTGTACTTGCAGCATCTAAATTCCATCTGGACATATGTTTCTGACACTGCTAAAATGCAATAACGTCTAAAAATATCAGTGGCTAAACTTCAAAGTAATTCTCAGACATATCCTTGCCCGTCATATTTGTATCGTCTACCCAGGCAGATTTTTAGATACATCCAGTAATTCACATTTGTCATTAGTAAAAAAAACCAACAAAACAAAACCCAACAACAACATAATGAGGAGAGATGTAGGTATTTTCTCTTTGCTAGTTTAGGCAGCTTCTCTCTAAGAATTTTACTGTGCTGTAGAAAGTATTCTAAGGTGCCTGTCCTGTCCATATAAAAATGCTTGTAAACACCTAATTTCAGCCCAAGCAGCAAAGCAAGATTTAGATTATCATAAACATTCTGAATACTTTTTTGTAGATTTTTTCCAATATGATCATTTTGGCCTCCCCAAATGTAAAGATATCACAGATCTAAAAACTGTTATTATATGAGCTTCCTGTTTAGCAAAATCATCATTTTTATTTCATCATTATCTTAACTGTAACAAATCCTGTCCATTTCAAGCAAAAATAGCTTTTGAGTGCAGAGAGAGAACAGTGTATTATTTCTTGAAAATTCAGGTCTAGGGAACTTCAGGCCATATGTATAATGAAAAAGCAATAATAGTGTATTGCAAGCGTTGTAGTTCAACCTCCAACACATGGGCAGAAGAGAGAGACTGAATATTGAAAAAATCAGATTATTATTCTACTTTTAGCCCTTATCGTAGCACCCAAAGCTGCTACATTAGGTTCAGAGTCTTCTTCTGACAAGTTCTATGTGTACTCCTGGTGAGGGACTGCCCAAGTTGTGAAGATGTGTGTGGAAGCTCCGTGTCTGCAGATGAACTGTGTTTTGGATATGGCTTTAGCATACATATCATGTGAGATAGCTCCAGGATTCCCTCCTGTTGACCTGCAATTTGGTAAACACAAGGGTACATAAGTCACTGGAAAAGTGTAGGAGCCCAGATGCAACTGCTCTTCTGCCCTCTAGTTGTATACAGGGTAGGCAGCCAAAGCAGAGGAATAAAGAGGTGCTTAGCAATAATTTCTTCCTCTCTATGTCCCAACAAGCAACTTTTTGAGTGGTCTTTGTATATGTAAAATCCAAAAGTTTTCACTGACTGATCTCAAAACTTCAGCACCAGTTGCATATTCCATTTTCCACCTGGGAAAACTGAGATTTGAAGCAGTGATCAACATGAATGAATTCGGTGGTGGAGACACTCTCAGTGCACAGGGCTGTGAAAGTCCATACCATCTCTTCAGTACAGGCATGTAAACTCTTCCATTAGCCAGGACCTGACTCAATGCCATGTGAAATCAACGTTACATGCTTCCATTGTCTTCAGTGGTAGGAAATTATGTCCTTAATGGGTATGAGAACTACAAGAGAGTGAAACTTACAGGCTTTGAGTGGTTTCATTGCGTTTTTTCCAAAGACATTTATTTTATCAGAAGAGTGAAGAATTGGTGGGCTGGATATTTTAAATATAGCTTTTAACTTGTCATCGATATGCTTTAAAAGAGAGATCTGAGTTGGAATTTTTATTCTTCTCTCTCCTAAGCTATTTTTTTCTTTTTTATTTCTTTTTTTTCTTTTTTTTCTTTTTTTCTTTTTTTTTTTTTTTCCTTACAAATAAAGTTGTAAAGTATACTTGAGTAGATGTAGTTTGGGTTTTTTTCTGTACATATTCTTGGTGTATATGGTTTTGACCATTATTTTTGATTACCTGTTCTGGCATGACTGAGATTTCCTGTAATATTTCTAATATTTCTTTTTCCTCCCTGGGGAAATTTTATGTCTGCTTTTAACATTTGTCCTTTATTTTTATTTTTTGAAAACTGAGGCAGGGAATTAATTTCATATTGTTGCCATATCTATTTCTTTGGTTAATAATATCTTACATTTACAATATTCTAGCCTATAATCTCCTTGTATGACCTTCCTGCCCTAATGAATTTCTATTGCTTCTCTTTTCTCCTCTTGTGCTACTTTGCTTTTAGTATTTTTGCTGAATTCCTCTCTCTTTTCTTTACACTTTCTCATCTCTCCCTTCCATAATCCACATTTTAACCCTCACATTTGGTCACTTCCTAACTTTAATTACTTTATACAGAACATTCATTCACATTGGCACTCCTTTTCCTTTACAGTATATTTGCTGGGTAAGTAGCATGCACATCCACAACATTCCCTGAGGCAAACATGAATTTTACTTTGAATGCCTTCCAATTCCCCTCACTCCCCCCTTCCCCTCATCATTCTATTTCTTTCACTTTTACCCAACACTTTCTATTCTAACAAAGTTTGCTCCACAGAAATTGAACACCCATATTTTTTATCCTGTATAGGCTTGTTTTCTCCCTCATTAGAAATGTAATTAGATTACTTCTCTATTTCCCCTGCTTGATGCATTTGCGTGCTGTCCAAAAAGGCATTAATGAAATGCCCAAAAGGGCATTAATGAAAGTTTATTTTTGCTTCTAATCTTCTACATTATATATATATAAATTCTTTACATTTTTGCTTTTTGTTCTCTCAAGTCTTTCTCTTTTCTCACTAATGCACATTTTTCACTTGCTTTGTCTGTTCTCTCCATGTGCCTTTTGTCTGTTCTCCACTTCCATTTAGTTGTTCTCTTTCAGAGTTTTGACACTGACTACAATGCAACCTGTGTTTGAACTCATATGCCTTTCCTCCTGTGTCCATTAGCTTGACCTGTTAACAGTGAGAACCAAAGGTCATAAGCAAGTGCCCTGTTGCTTGCAGTAAACTTGTTGGGCTCACAAGAAGCACAAAAAAATAAATCTCTTCTCTGCTCAGATGAACCCTTGATCCTACATATCCCTCTCTGTTCCACTCCTCACAATGAATCTCGATAACCTCTGTTGTGTTAGGGGATGTCTTTGGTCTGGTGTGTCCATAGGCAGTTTAAAATGGGCTTGGGTATTGTATTCCTAAATTTAAGGATGGCCAGCTAGAGACATGCTTGACAAATTAAAAGTAGACTGCATATAGCAGAAATTCTCAGATAGGTCTCTCACCATGGCTATGCCCCTCTCATCCCACCAATCCTAAAGAACGTATCTGGCTGGGTATATTCCTCCTTCAGAGATTTCTGCTGGTTTCCTTTCTGCTGTCTCTAAAGCACTTTATTACAGGACACAGTACAGAGGATAAACAGCTGTAGCATGATGGATGCCAGCACACTCTACTTCAGTGCTTCTGTACTGGAGAGGAGCAGAAAAGGGACTGAACCCTGTGCTCACCGGCAACAGCTGAGCCAGTGAGTGGCAAGGAACAGTCCCCCTTTCAAGTGCCATAGGAGTATATAAGGCAGGTTATTATTCTGCCAGAGGAAGGCTGATCAGTCAGAGTTTGTCTAGGCAGGGAAGATAGGGGTAAATTTTGATCTGAAACTGAGTTAGACCACCTGGCACTAATTGCATGTTAAGTGTGTCTGTGAGGGGATGTCATGGAGACTTACAAAATAAAATTAGGCAGGTGATGAACTGAAAAATAAACTTTGTTTAAACCAAAACTGTTTAGCAGAAAACTAACTAGAAATAAGGCTTGTCAAAATTGTTCAACTGTCTGACATTAGCAAACCACAGGTTCAGGATGATGTATGAGGAATAACGCACAACTGGTTTTAGAAATAAGGATACAAAATGTGCACAACCACTCACCTATAAGATGAGGGTCCTCAACCCCCAGGAGTTTCCTTAAGCATTTCCTGACTCAAGGGTAGAGTCCCCGACTGCAGATCCGCTGCTCTGAGGAGGACTGACTCCATTCGCCCTCTGGCAGGGATACATTTGTACTCTAGTTGAATGTGATCTGTGGTCATAGATGGTCATGACAGCTCTTATCGGCTGAGGTCCTTAACTTCCTCATTCTTCTCCCAAGGTGTATACGTGACCATAGTCACTGACCCAAGGTGTGTACCTGATGATTGGCACTCATCACCACAAAAAGAAGGGTGTGAAAAGTAAGGATGCAGCTGTCCTAGTGCCCCTGGTCTTTTATCAGGGTGGATACACCTGCTACAGGGGACACTCATGCAGATTGCCTGGGCACTATATTTTCGTGGCCAATAATGTGATATGGGAACTTCCATATCTAGACAGGCTGTCCTAAATTCACCTCTGGGCTACAGGTTTTCTGGGACTTCTCTTGCATTACTGCAGGCTATTTATCAGCCTTTCTATTACCCTGTTCCACATAAAACAATTCCTTTGTATCACTAGTTTCTAGGAGGCTAAAATATTTGCCTGGCCTGCTTGTTCAGAGGCCAACTACCAGCCAATGCTCCATCCTGTCCAGACAAAGTCATTTATCCATGGTAAGACTCTTTCTGGACTGAAAGAAACTCATTCCCTCAGGCTTGTAAATATTGTATAGCACTACAATAACTTGACTCTCAAAGTCAGCAGTTTGGCTCTTCCAGCACTCAACAAGTCAGCACCCTGTATACATGTAATTCTCTCCCTAGATATTTTCATTTACAAAATATTACATCTTGTCTTGCTTGTAGATCACAGATTTATTCTCACATAGGTATCTAATCCTCAGTCTCAAGGAACATAAGCCTGTAGTCTACCTCTACCCCAAAAATACTCTACCAGGAAACAAAAGAGAACATAAAACAAAATGTAAAGACAGCCAGGAGCCTGTACCTTTTAAAACTCCAAATCAGTCCCATCTGTGGCATGGCTGAACACAGCAATTTAATATAAAACATGCAGATAGTACCCATACTTACCACTTACTTGAAAGATATTGGGTTTTATCAGAAACTTTTTTTTTTTTTTTGAGGATTTAGAACAATATAGATCTCAAAATTAAAACAAAAAAATACCTAATTATTGCAGTTAATCAGTAATACAGATAAATTACTAATAACAATAACTGTGGTAACTACATTAAGGTCTTATTCCAATCTTCTGAAGCATTTCATCGTTCTGAGATCTAATATAAAAGGAAGGGAGCATCACAGCCTAGCAGGGTAAGAGCCTTCTTTTTTAGTTTTGATAACTTAATCAACAGTCTGGGCTTCAGTCTGTTTTCAAGCCCATGTTCACCAGATGTAGCTCTACTGAAATAAACTGAGTCAAATGGTGTCATGCCAGAATGATATCAGCTTCTCTTTGAGACTCTACATTCAAGTCAGAGTAAAATTCAAGAAAAACCTATGAAGGCAAAGGATTTATTCAAATTTTATGCAGGCACTGGTAAGGAAAAAAAAAATCTGTCTGATTAATCAGTCAAAATCATACAGTTCATCCCTTACCATTTGTTTTAAAAAATGAAGATTTTTCTGACATGAAGGAAGATTGATTTGTGCTTCTTTGCAGGAAGAAGTCAAGATATTTTACAATTAATTTCCATATATCAACAAATCATACAAAACTGTTTTTTTGGCTACAGATATTATTCAATTTTTCATGAGGTCTAAGAGTAGAAATGAGAGAGGAAAATGCATGGGACTCACATTTCTTTGCTGAAACTTAATGAAAAAAACAGATGGGAATTGCTAGCCTTTTAGCTGGAAGGAATAATATTTCTGAGTGCTGTGACTCAGTCTTTGCAGAAAGAGATATTTGGTAGGTTTTGTTCATTATATGGTGTCAAGAGATTATTATTCTGCTACTAGGGAGTGAAGGGATAGGGTCCTTTGTTTATGGGTTAGTGGATGTAAGGTTCATTTAGCTTTTGCTCACTGAAAGAAAAATTTGTTATAGCAAGTGTATGCTGTTTTGCACACTTGAGGATCAGATATTCCATTTAGCTCAGGGACAGAATTTCATCGCAGTATTAGAAAGATATTTTCAGAAAAGTTTAACTCTCATTCAGGAACCTGAATACAAGACATTCTCAGAAAAGGGAAGAACTTGACATTGTCAGGGCAAGGGGATGGAGGTTGTCCCTTCTGTTTCTCTCTTTATGTGCCAAGAAGAAAAGAGAGTGCTTTAGGTGTAATACATTCTCAATTTTATTTCTTCAAAACTGTCTCCTTGATCTGAAAGTGTCTGATCCTATGCATACGCATGTACAGGTGTAGTTTTGTATCAATTCCTGCAAGGTGGAACTGTCTTATGTTTCCAACATTGACATCTTTGATGAGCTGATAGCAGCTGAGATATTTTGTGATGAACCACTTTTAATCCAGAAAAGCTGCTAAAGATGATGGGAAATAAATGAAAGAGGACATAATTATCTAGAGAGCTGCTTCCCTGCTGAGTACAAGCAAATTCCTTTCTGCTCTTTCCAGCAAACACAATATTTACATGGGAGTTTAGTGGTACCTGTTTTGTTTACAAAACAAAACAAAACAAACAGTTGAAAAGGATACAAAGAGAGGAAAATGTATATTTTTATACCAAAGAAGAAAACTAGACAAAAATACTTTAAAATTAACAGAAAGAGAGACAGAAAGCTAGACCATGACATCATTATTTATGTTGGTAGAGCAGCTTATTCAACAAATGTTCTTTTCTTTTTGATGCAAAGCAATCTCCTTTTTATTGTAATTTTTACTGCTGTAGCTCAGAGGAGGCCCCTTTATGGGCCAATATTCACAAAGCCCTTATACTGTGAAGAATAAAAGACGATTGTTATTTTTTGAGGAGTCCCTTATGATACAGGTACTCTTCCCACCATGCTGCTGTGAGACTAACATATCGAGCCAGAGTCTGCCCTGGGGGATGACTCTCCATTACCAAGTCTGAAAAGACCCTTTCCCCCACACCTTTTTGGAGAGGCACCCTGCTACTCCTTGGCCCTCCTGGTCACAGTGTTATAACACTAGGCATGTTTAAGATCAGTGGTCTGGGGGTGTTGATATGCCACTGTAATCAACATAAATTCACTCTCTTGCTATCAGATAGAGAGAGATAAGGTAAAAGCAAATTAATTTATTGTGCTAAATTACCAGATGTAAGTAGCAAGTTATTGTATTCTATAAATCAAGCAATAAGCTACAATTAGTTTTTGTTTTGCTTTTTCATCTGCATGTTTTCCTTACAGTAGGTGATCCAGTCAAACTAAGTTATGGGATTTTGTACATAGCTCACATGGACAGAATTTGGTCTCTAACAAACCCCTTTTTCCCAAAGTGAATTCTGATCTGGACTGAACCACTTCAAATTTTCCTTATTCATGGAATCACTTTGGTTGGAAGAAACCTTTAGAAGTCAGCTAGTGCAACAAGCCTAGAGTAGGTCTAACTTCAAACTTAAAATAGGTTTCTCAGGGCCTTCCCCAGCTGAGCTTTGAAAATCACCAAATAGAATTCCCACAGCCTCTCTGGACAACCTGTTTCAGTGCTTGACAAGTTTCATTATTAATTTTGTTTTCTTTATGCCTAGCTGATATTGCCCTTGCTGCAGCTTTTGACTTCTGCCTTTTCTTCTTTCACTTGGCATCTCTAGGAAGAGTCTGGCTATCTTATAACTCCTCCATGAAGTAGCTGCAGGCAGCAGTTAGGTATCTACCAAGCTTTCATCCTCTTCAGGCAGAACAAACCCAGATCCCTCAGTCTCTTCCTGGATGTCTCATACTCTACTCACAAGATTTGTCCTCCACTGGGCTTGCTGCAATTTATCTTTTTTTTTTTTTTTCCTCTAACACCAGAGAGTTAAAACATCGGGACAGTACTTCAAACATGAAGTGCTAAAAAGATGAGAATATTCTCTCCCCTTGACCTGCTGGCTATGGTCGTACTAACAAAGTCCAGGGTGCAGCTAAGTTGCTTTGCTGCAAGGGCACACTGCTGACTCCTCCAATCACATTTGTGTTGAGTGTAAATCCTTCGACCTCATATTCTTGATTGCTCATTTAATTAGGAAAATGGCTCACCTCTTAATTTCTGTCATCTAAACTAGTAATTGTCTGCTGACACAGCCTTCTTTAAAAAAAATTAAAAAAAAGAAAAAAAAGCATATCATATCCAGATAAGTGAATGTTGCTCGTCTTATTGCTTTGCATGGAATGATCAAATACATTCTATGTACAAGTTTGTGAGCATGTATGTTCCTGGCAGACCAATCGACATAACAGTTTACATAATTTCTGAGTATATATGAATATATGTACAGAGGTTTTAATAAAATACTATTTACACAAATTCTTAACTATGAAAAAGAGCTGTGATTCATTAACTAATTAATTCCTCGTGGAGATTCAACATGATGAAAGATAAACGACACTGAGATAACATGTACCCTGTTATAGATAATCCCTAAATGCTTGAGAGAGTCCAACGCAGAACCACAAAGATGATTAAGGGAGTGTAGCATCTCCCTTATGAGGAAAGGCTGAGGAAGCTGGGTCTCTTTAGCTTAGAAGAGACTGAAGAATGACCTCATTAACGTTTATAAATGTATAAAGGGTGAGTGTCATGAGGCTAGAACCAGACTCTTCTCGGTGACAACTGATGATAGGACAAGGGGCAGTGGGTACAAGTTGGAACACAGGAGGTTCCACTTAAATTTGAGAAGAAACTTCTTTACAGTGAGGGTGACAGAGCACTGGAACAGGCTGCCCAGGGAGGTTGTGGAGTCTCCTTCTCTGGAGACATTCAAATCCTGCCTGGATGCCTTCCAGTGTGATCTCATTTAGGTTCCTGCTTTGGCAGGGGGATTAGACTAGATGATCTTTCGAGGTCCCTTCCAATCCCTAACATTCTGTGATTCTGTAAATGTATTTTTTGGGGGGACTGTAAACTCCATGACAACACTCCAAAGAGATGCCATCTACCTGTGGGACCCTACATGCAGAGAAAGGGAATACAGTATTGTGAGGCTGTAGAAGTCTGTGGTATCTGTATCTTAGAGGTATAATCATTGTCAAGTTTTGTAGCATAGTTAACACTTAAGGAAGATGAGAAGAAAGACAAAGAAGACATATGATAACAGTTCCTGAAGTATGATAGCACATGAGAAACAGAATTAGGGAAGAAAAAATTGCTTGTTTATAAACAGAGAAAGTTAGCAAAATGGAAGCAGATGTTTAAATATGAATCAGGGAATGGTGTGCTGTGAAGGCTTTGTAATGTAGCTTTTATTTGACATGGCTGAGAAGAGGCAGCCGGGAGAGGATTTAGTAAGAAGTGTGTCCATGGCAAAAGTAGAAATTGCTTCTGTGGCAAGGTAATATCTCTTATGGCTGGATGAAAGTCTGTATCAAAATTTGATCAATAAAACTTGGATTTTAGCATATGTTAGCTACCTGCAGATGCTGTAGAGCTGGGAACTGAGCATCTGAAAGATTAGCCACAGAGCAGCTACTTACATTTGGTGCTAGAGCAGACTCCTCCAGGCTCAACCCCAGACCATCATGTAGATGCACCAGCTTACTCAAGAGAGGGAGAAGTTGCTCTGGATGGTACTCCATTGAGCAATATTGCTATAATCAGAAGCCAAGTTTTCACCCAGTCTGCACCATTTGTGAAATGATTCTCAGTTAATGCTGAGGACAGTTAAACCCATGAGGTGATTTAAGATGAGAGTATACAATATAGGGAACAGTATTAAAAAAAAAAGAAAAGGCAATTTAAACTGATCATTTTCTTTAAGAAACTAGAGGCGTAACAAAGCTATTCCATGTATTTGCATTAAAAACAGAAGGAAAAAACAAACCAAACCAAAACAAAACCACTTCAACCTTCAGAAGGAAAATTGAAGATTTCCTTTGAGAATTTTGATTCTCTGGAATCAAGGGTCAAGGGAGTAAGTTGAACCAAAAGCAAATAGTTTAGCTACTGGAAAGAGTAGGTAGTTCTGATAAAGTGTTTACAACAAATAAAAGAACTTGAGAGAGCAGTTGTTTTAAAAGTCATAAAAGAAAAAGGAGAAATCATAAGATTTAATAAACACTGAAATGAATAGCATAGAGCCTCCTTGACATGCAAAAGACCTGAATGACTCTGTTAAGAACAAGCAAAAATAGGAATTTACCTGAACCGACAGAAATTGGATGGAGTTATATTACAAGAAATACATCAAGAAACCAGAGGTCGTTAAATTACTATTGGGATGGAAAAATCACTTACTGCACAGTTTTGCAAATAAAACACACAGCCTAAAGCAGACAGCAGTTTTAGTGGGGAAAATATTTATTTTATGTTATAGGATATACCAGAGATCCCAAAATATGCAAGGTCAGAAAGTAATAACTAGAATGATATGTACTAAAAGCAGTATTTTTGGAACAAATCTGTCAAGAAATGACTCGTATGAGTTTTGTCCAGCTGCTGGAAAAAGCTTATTAAATGGTTGTTTCAGAAAAAATGCTATGCAGATGGTGGTGTTTTAGGTCCTTCTCTTTCTGTCCTGATTTAGTAAAAATTCTTGCTAAAATTGATCAATAACTTGAAGAATAACCCACTTACTTTAGTCCCTGGTTGAGCAGTTTTTTCTCGTTTTCTTTCTCACTTGTATGTGGCTTAGAGGATAACAATATTCACAGATGAGATTTAAATTGTATTTCTCAACTGAAGAAACCAACTGCTCATTCACTGAAAAAGTGATAGAATGTTAGAATTTTGGTGTCTGTGGCAACTGAAGCTGATAAAAATTACTAAAGTGAGAGAGTTGAGAGAGTTCCTTGGGTTTCCTTGTGTTTCAAGGGCTCCATGGAGTATGGCACTAAAACTGCTCTACTAGTGTGATGGATTCCCAATCTGAGGCATTCAAAATACCAAGATCATTGTGTAAAACAGAGCCTGAATGGGAGCAATCAATTCTATCCATTGCAATAAACATGTATTTGAGGAACAGAAAACTTAACAGTGAGGAATTTGGAATGAGAGTAGGTGGAAATGAACCTACTTATAATAATTCAACTGAAAATAAAGGGGGAGTGAAATTAAAATTCTGAATCATTTCATAGAACCATAGAATCATAGAATCATTTTGGTTAGAAAAGACTTTTAAGATCATTGAGTTCAACTGTAAACCTAACACTGCCAAGTCCACCACTAAGCTACGTCACTAAGCACCACATCTACATGTCTTTTAAATACCTCCAGGGAAGGTAACACCACCACCCCCCTGGGTATCCTGTTCCAATATCTGACCACAATTTTGGTGAATTTTTTTCCTAATATCCAATCTAAACCTCCCCTGACATATCCTGAGGCCATTCTCTTATTTCTAGTCACTTGGGAAAAGAGATCAACTCCCATCTTACTACACACTCCTTTCAGGTAGTTGTAGAGACTGATAAGGTCTCCCCTCAGCCTCTTTTTCTCCAGGCTAAACAGCCCCAGGGGACACAGTCAAGCCCTCAGTTGCTCCTCCTAAGACTTGTGCTCCAGACCCTTCACCAACTTCTTTGCCCTTCTTTGGACACCCTCCAGTGCCTCAACGTCTTTCTTGCAGTGAGGGGCCCAAAACCTCTCATTTCATTTTGATGTTTTCAGGCATCTAATATTAAGTGAAATATTTTGTCATGGAAACATGAGAATCTTATTTTAAACATTTCTTAAGGAAAATCTTTCAATTCTTTGGTATCAAAACAATATTTTTTTAGATTAAAAGCTGAAATGCTTTTTAAAATATAAAGAAAAGGGAAATAAAAGACGGTATTAAATCACGCCATTAATTTTTAAATAAAATTCATACTAAATTTCTCTTTTAATTGGGAAAAAAAAAAAGAAAAAATCCTCAGCTCTACCTGAACTACGGAATATTTTCTTTACATTTTCTTTCCTATTGTTATACTGATCTCAAAATTCATTTTTTACTATGAGGTAGAACAGAAAAAAAAGGTAAATTTTTGAGTTAAATTCTGTCAGCATGTCAGGTGCACCAATCCACTTATTGGAGAGGTTCATCCCATCTGCAAACTCTAAATGTTATTGAAGTAAGGTATAAGAAATATGTGAAGGAAGTTTCTATATTTTAGAAACAATGTACTACATTGCAGACAGGAGAAGTGAGACACAGGGTAGCCTGAAGCTGACTAGCCAATCCGTCAGGAGCACAACTCAGTTCTTTGGCCAGAAGGTTTGTTCACTAGGTCATAGTGTGTCCAGAGTAGAAAAAGACAGACTTTTTTTTTTTTTTTTTCCTTTTCAATTGGCTGTGGGGTTCTTTGTGTATTTACAGAATGGCAATGACATTTGTTGATCTGCTGGTAAGGAAAACAATTGCCTTACACCTTCGCAAAATATCTCCAATTATAGGAGGCATTTTGGGAATTAAAAAATGCCCAGAGAAATAGATTTTTTGTCTTCCTTTAGAAAAAATCAATCCAAAATAATGTCATGAAGGATGACTGTAGTGCTTGGCCTTTCCTCAGAGAGATTGTCTTTGGGTTATGCCTCTGTGGGATGATACTTCATTTAGCTATGAATTCAGTGCATAGTACTCTAAAGAAACAAATATATCCTGAGCCTTGGCAAAGCTAACTGGCACAAAGGAAACACATACATATATCTGTTTTTCTCCTGGTTTTCAGGTGTCTCTGTGCAATCCTGGGTGGGAGTTTGGATGGTCCAGGAGGCTGTGTTTAACTGTCTGGGCAGGAGTGCTTCCTCCTTACTGGGTCTGCATAAGCCTTGACTTGGCACCAAGGGAGATATGCCAGAAGTCTGTAAAATTATGAAAGTCAAGGAGTAGGCCAGAAAGGACTCATATACTGTCTCTTCCAATGCAAGCGGTTTAAATGGACTAGCAGGTGGCAGGTCTGGAAAATCAAAGCCATGTGGTACTTCATGTAACATGTAAAACTCAGAATATTTTGCAAGATAAAAAAGTATATGAGTTAAAAATCAGTGTACGAAATACATAGAAGAAAATCCCCAGGGGAAAAAAAACAAAACAAAACAATCAACAAACAAACAATCAATCAATGTAACAAACAAACAAAAAGACCCTCCAGAAAAGATAGAAAAAAGGCATTGACAACAAAATAGCTCATAAAAATAGAGACACAATGAAGAAATAAATTCCATCTAAAGGAAAATTCAAAATTGTCCTAGTTTTGACTGGGATAGATTTAATTTTCTTCACAGTAGCTGGTATGGGGCTGTGCTTTGGAGTTGTGCTGGAAACAGAGTTGATAACACAGGAACATTTTCATTATTTCTGAGCAGGGCTTACACAGAATCAAGGCCTTTTCTGCTTCTCACCCCACCCCACCAGCAAGCAGGCTGGGGGTGTGCAAGGAGCTGGGAGGGGACAGAGCTGGGACAGCTGAACCCAACTGACCAAAGGGATATCCCATACCATATGATGTCATGCTCAGCATATAAAGCTGGGGGAAGAAGAAAGAAGGGGGTGTGGAGTAATTACTGGGGGTAACTAAAAATCAGAAAATGGCTGTGTCCAGACACTAGGGAAAAGGTATAACGTCAGAGAAGATCCCAGGGGAAAAATGCAGCTGGTATGCAAAGAATCTTCTCCAAGGCTGTCTCCCTTCAGAACCTGCTGTTTATCAAAAACGGGAGATGGGAAACAGCAAAGGCTTGCTTTTTCAACTTTCGTATCGATCACAGCATGGTACCATTAGGCCTGATGTATTGTCTATGTGTGATCCTGGGTCGACAGTTGGCGCCCCACTATATTGTAATTTCTACTGCTGTAGCGCAGAGGAGGCCCCTTTATGGGCCAATATTCACAAAGCCCTTATACTGTGAAGAATAAAGGACGACTGTTATTTTTGAGGAGTCCCTTATGATACAGGTACTCTTCCCACCATGTTGCTGTGAGACTAACATATCGAGCCAGAGCCTGCTCTGGGGGATGACTCTCCATTACCAAGTCTGAAAAGACCCTTTCCCCCACACTTTTTTGGAGAGGCACCTTGCTACTCCTTGGCCCTCCTGGTCACAGTCAGGGATGACTCCATTGCAGACCTCTGACCACCAGGACCAGTGGACTGGCTGAGCCTCTCTTCCCCCCCATTGGGACGCCTTTGGGTAAGACCTACACTTAGCCGAGGATCTTCCTTGGAAACTTAGAAATCTCTAGAGAATCATTTCACTAACTGAGCACTTTTTGGTAACTTGTCCCCTTTTTAGTAATTTGTAGCTCTGTAGTAATTTGGAACTTTAGTGTAAGTATTTATTTCTGCAGACAGTAGTTTATCACCAGCAATCCACACAAATCTGTATATTCCTGTTGCTTTATTAAAGTGTTTTTATTTGCTTACAGACTTGCTGCATGATTTCTTACTGGGCTGCCACCTGGTGAGGCCATGAGAGTCCATAGATCGCGACTGGATTGCAGGTGAGGGGCACTATCGAGTGAATCCGGCACTGGTGTATCCGGACTTGTAGTGCCACATTGAACTGTGTCTGTCTGTAACCAGCCACTTCTGCTAACCCCACGCTCAGCAGGACACTGCTAAATGCTGCAGGTTTAGCTGTGTGAGTCCATAAATTGTGGGTATGGGAGCGCAGTGCACTGTCAAGTGAAGCCGCTCCTGTCAGACCCATAGTGCTCAGTAGGGCATCACTCAGGATCTAAGCCTAGCCGCCCCCAGCTCCTCTAGTTATCTGAGGTTGAGTGGGAATGCAAGGGGGTTTATTTCCTGCTAAATAGTTTTACCATCTCTTTCACACAACAGGGGGGACATTTGGAGCGATGGTGTTTGTCTTCCCAAGTGATCATTATGTGTGATGGATCCCTGCTTTCCTGGAGATGGCTGAACCCCCCCTCCTGCCAATGGGAAGTAGTGAATTAATTCTTTGTTTTGCTTTGTTTGTGCACATGACTTTTGCTTTCCCTATTAAACTTTCTTTATCTCACCTCATGAGTTTTCTCACTTTTACTCTTCTGATTCTCTCCCTCATCCCACTGGGAGAGAGTGAACGAGGGGCTGTGTGGTACTTAGTTGTTGGCTGGGGTTAACCGCAACAAAAATCGTTATAGGAAATATTTTTCTCACAGGTGCAGGCTATGTGGTCATTGTCAAAATAAGCTGTTCAGACAAAGAATTTCACAAGTTTAAAAAATAGTTTTGAGATATACCTGGATAAAAGTCATAACTGCAACAAAAATTTCTGTTAAATCTTGTTATTCAGTATTTAAAACAACCAAAAGTTATTAGAGTGTGATGAAACTGTGGGACAGATTATCCCATCCCAGTGCAGGTTTTTTAAAGCTTCCTCTGACTCTTCTGGTATTGACCAGCTCTGGTTAGAAACTGGGAGTAGGACTGGCTGGTTCAGTGTAATGATTTCTTTGATCCTATAGGGATGTTTGTGACATAGTGTGCACCTGAATAAACTGCATGGAAAGGAATTTAAGTGAAAAGGAGAAGAAAGGTGAGTTGAGCCCTAAACCATGCATAAAAATATGAAATAAATAGTATTTGATAGAGTTTTCAATATAAGTCTATATAAGACTTACAAGTTAAACAAGACTCTGAGAATTCAAAACTTTTATTCTTGTGTTTCTTCACGTAAAGAAGGTCACTTAAAATGACCCTTGCTACAGGAAAGGATCATTGTTTTTGATCACTCAACATTTTTGGCAAAGATGTCATAAAAAAATTCTTGGCTGTCCCTAGTTGCTTCAGTACTTCTTTTTTCTCAGAGAGCTCCAACATTTCATCAGGTTTTATAAATGAACATACCTAACCTTTGCAGTGCCTGCCTGCTCATGTAGGGTGTTAACAGAAACATTATCACAGTATTTGCAGGTGATCCATCAGTCCTCCTAGTGTCAAAAGAAACTTCCAGTGGCTAAACCAGATACCTTCCCAAACTAGTGGCCATACAGGAAACATCTTTGTGGCAAAGTCTTTCTTTTGCACAGACAGCCCTTCAGCCTCCATTACTGACCCTCCAAGTAGGCTAAATCACACTGGCAGGATCCAGCTCACCCACAGTGCAGGACAAAGAAGGTAAAAAGCGCACCTTGGTAGAGCCTTTACCTAACTGTTGCAGTCTCTTTTTGTGTGCACACAAGGAAAATTGTGTGGTGCATTTCCCCCTCACCGCTTCTCCTGGACTGCCTTACTATCTTAAAAAAAAAACCCTTAAAGCTTTGTACAGTGAGTTTGATGGTTAAGCATCCCTCGTCTGTATCAAAACCCTTGCATAACTAAGGTGGGGTTAACACTGACTGTACCAGGAGTACCGGTTGCCTAACCAAGGTGGGGAATGACACTGAGAATAATTAATCATTCCCTGATAGCTCAGGAACATAAATATATCCAACCATAGCTCTGGTAGATCAGTACCAGTGTTACTGGAAATTTGAAAATTCTGGTAACTACCAAACCAGATGGTGGCCAGGATAGAAATTTACTGATACCTAAAGTCAGTCAACTTGCTATCTTATAAACAGTCTCAAGAAATACCCTTTGAGCTCTCCTGGACCACTGCAGGCTGCAACCATCATCTCCCTCTGAATGAGATGCCTCTCAAGGATTGTAAAACTCTTTAATTTGCAAAACTCTGAGGACCATCACCAAAGACCAAAGTCAAGACCTCCAATCCTTGATGCTCAACCGTCACCTGTTGAGAATGATGAGACATTTGAAGGTAATATTCCACTGAGCTTGAGGGGAATTTTTAACAGGACAGCACATGATTAGAAACTTTACAGAATTTGTCAGTTGTTAGGAAAATCTTATAATCTAACCTTGTGATTTATTATAATAGTGTTCATGAACCATACATTGGTGCTATTTTAACTTTAAATTGCTACTATCCCAAAGTAATACAAAACACATAATCACACATTAAAATACCATACTGAGATACCTGCACTTAATCCCTTTAAAACATAAACTGTTGATCAAGTCTGAGACTAGGAGTGGATACAGACACACCTAGACTCCTCTCTGAGGAAGAGTTTAAAAAGCAAGGGGGCCCACTCTGAACCTTGTGACTACTCAGTGAGAGGATTTCCCTTATCT
>NW_010322465.1:52581-67489 GCF_000700745.2 Antrostomus carolinensis
ATTTTTAGCCTATTTTCCTGTTGTATGCTTTTTCTAGTAATGGAGTGTACCCCATCATTGAAGTCTGTTAGGTCGCACTTTTATAAATTCATATTTAAATAACTTCATTATTTTTGACAATAACAGTGACAGTGACAGTGACCTTAAGTCTTTCCATTTCCACCCATGACAAAAATACAGGTTTTCATTAAAAAATAAGACTTTCAGATGGTTTAAACAAGAAAATAATGTTAAAGAACAGGATTTTTAATGAAACACATCAGATCTCTCCTGTCTTTTATGTCTCATCCAATAAGAACATGAAACTAGCCGTGTCAGGTTGGATTAAAGATCCATCTAACCCAATATCCCACAAGTTTAAGTGACCAGTATTGGATTTCTAGAGAAGAGTATAGGAGTATAAAACCCGCATATAGTAATGCTGACATACTGTCTTATTTGATGGATGCATACTCCTTTTTTAAAGACATTTTATCTCCCCTTTCTCTTAAACAAAGGCTTTCATAGGAAAAGAATAAAAAATTATGGCTAAGCTTTTTTTTTTTTTTTTTTTTCCTTTTGGAGCTGACCTAGTTTTTAAATCCCTGTCGAAGAGCTGATGGTTTGTAAAAGAATCCATACAGTGTATTATAAATCAATTCAGGCCTTCTGTAACTGATGAGAATAGATAGTACTACATCAGTATCATCTCACCATTGAAGTAGTTAACCCGATATAGATCTTTCTCAAGCATGTTTTTTCATGTGTTAGCAATGAAATGAAAAGCCTGAGCTTTTGATGATGGTTGATGTTTTTTTGTCTTATATCCATACATCCTGCATTAAAAACTTGAGGCCTCGGCTCTGCAACATGCTATTGAGGAATTTAAGTGTATCCCTATTCAGCAAAGCATTGAAGCACATATTTATGTATTCCTGTAGTTAAAGGAGGGTAAGTACATGCTTAAAAATTTGCTTCACAGGGACACTTAAACATGAATTTAAAGTTAAATATGTGCTTAGCAACCTTGTCCAACTGGATGTGAATGAAACTGCAGGAGAAACATGCTAATGGAAACTATCCTTACACATAGTGCTCCCTCCTGTGGGCACAGAAGTGCACCAATTCAGCAGTTCTTGTGTCTGTGGGTTGGTGAAATTAATTTCAAGAATCAAAACCAGCAATGACAGGCTTCAGACATACTGAAAAGTCTCATTTTGGTGTTTTTAGAGAAATGGTTTGATTTTTCATTTCAAAGTGTCTTAGGGGATCAAAATCAAACCACGAATGTTTTTATTAAACCCAAAAGATTTTCTGAAATACTGTGTCACATAAAATTTTGAATTTTTTTTATTTCAAGCTGTTTCTGAATGAATGTAAAAAAAATGTAATTTTTCAATCTTCAGAAAAAAATATATCCTTGTTATTCAGTATTAAAGATAGCAGAGTATGGGATGAAGGAGAAATATGGGGGGTTGGAGTTTTTTTTAAAGTTGTTAATGTTAGAGAAGGAATATATTTTCCCAACTATTTTTTTTTTTTTGTTTCATACTATAGGAATTCCAATATCATTGTTTTAAATTTCAATTTACTTTATTTGGCTGAAAGAAAGAAATATATGACTTCTGTCTTTGAAAGTTGTGACGGGATACAAAAATGACATATTTTTTTCATTTAATGCAAATAAAATATAAAATAAAAATTATCAGTGTTAAAACTGTAACCTTTGCAGACTACAATGAAAAAGTGCATAAAATTCTCAACTATATAAAAAGGAAATAACAGAAAAAGAATCAAAACCAATATTTCCAACCAACTTAAAGAACACACAAAAGTCCAAAAGGGAATTGAAGCTGTGTTTGACTGTGCTATTATTTTATAGATACAGGGGGGAAAAAAAAATCTCTCCCTCAGAAGCTTTTTAGCTTAAGGGATACAGACAAAGAGGAAGTTATGAAACCCAACCCCACAGAAGGAAGGAAACATTGATTGCTAATTTTATATTTTATTAATGTGGTTATTATATATATGCATTGTATCATTGCCTCAAATTACCTATCAAGTCCCTTCTATTTTACAGCTTGTACAGTCTGATCTTGATTAAAGACAAGGTGCTGTTCAAGAGTGTAAAAAACTGATGTGTTTGCAGTGCAATGGTTAAACTTTTTGTTCTAATAAATCCCTCTGTGCTCCCTCCATTTATTGTTTTTTTCACTCAGTTGTCTCCACAAAGTGGAACACTTATTTAAATATTTCCCATAAAAATTCACAGTTAAGTGAGCTGGAGGAAAATAATAAATGGTTATCACACTCTGTCTGTATAAACCTTCATTTCTGATAGGACTATTGGGAGGGCTAATTGCAATTATATGATACACATGGCTTAGTGGGTACAGTCTGTTCAGAAAGGTACAACATAAAAATAAAGAATAGAAAGCCAACACCTACTTCACATGACAGTATTATTATAATCACCTTTGAATAAAAAACATTTGTCAGATGGCTGTTTTCATTTAATCTGAGAGCTGGGAAAGTATTGTCCTTATTTCCAAGGCTGATGATTTTCAAATCTAACCCTAGAAGCCTGAAGAGAAATGGAATCTTTCAAAAAAGATACTCATGACAATCTTCTTGTGGCATGGTTTCCTCATAAAGTGACTGTTCACTTCCTTTGTATCTTCTGTATTTAAAATTGTAATAAGGAGGAGGACACAGAACAAGGAACACAGGAAAAATTATTGTGACAAGAGGCATTGAGCTAAGATATTGGTTTTATAGACCCCAGAAAAGACCTTGGCAGGTGGCTGGAGGAACAAGACTCTGAAACTCATCTAGGGAAAAGTTGCTCTGCTAAGCTGTACAAAGATGAACCAGAATGAAAATTTTGGGCCAAATCCTTTATTCTACTGAGTCCAGTGGATTAAAGTAATGTTTGCTGTTCTTCTGAGTTCATATTTATAGCCATACATGAGTCCTAACAATGAAAAATTCAAACTGAAGAGGTAATTTAAATAGGGACAAGACAGCCTCATATTCACTAAAAAAACAAAACCATAAAAGGTCCAAAGAAAAAGGGAGAACCAACTCATGCTCAGGAGATGCCTGTGATAAATGTTCTGAGGCAACCCAGACTGTATCAGTGTGCATTAAAAAATGGAAGTTGAGCCTAACCACATTTGGAAGCAGACCTTCAGACCAAATCCAGGAGCCTGAAGTTAAGCTTCCTTAGCATCACTTATAAATCTGCATGCCCACTACTTAGACTAATGCAAGACAACACTCTTCAAACATGTCTGTCCTATATGGCATTGCGAGCACATGTTATTGCACTGTAGTGCCCCTAGTGATTTTTTATTATTATTTTATTGTTTTTTGTGCCAGAGTGTGTTATGGATATTTTGACATTTGGATTGGCTTTGGAAAACATCATGAAACAAGGCTATAAAAAGCACTAACAAATAATCCTTAGTCTTGTTTCATTCTTGGCATTAACCTTCCCTAATTCTTATCTTAAACAGTTGACTTCGTTTTCACCATGACACATTGGAGGGAAATTAAATCCTATTGTTTTACCTGTCTAAGGGCTAATATAGCAGTGGAGTATATGACACGATACACAACTTTTACAATTGATTTAACACGTATTCAAACTTAACCAAATATCCAGAAATTCCTTTATTGCTGGAGATCAGACTAAACCAGAAGCTGAAATCTCTAAAGTTGTGTGTTTTAGGGGGTTATAATTGAAATGTGTATAATTCAAGTTAGCAGACAGATCAAACTTAGAAATAGTGAAAATAGCTAACCTTGGCCATTGTTTTGCAGCAAAAAATCGGGTCAGCAGGCTATAAGATTTTTACAGAGTAAAAAAAAATCTTTTATTCTTATGACACAACAACAACAACAAAAAAGTAGTCTAAACTGACTATACTGAAACAGTAGAATAATTATTTTTTACAGGTTTTTTTTCTTGTTTTCCTGGGGAATTGTTAGAGCTTTGACCCGACATTTGAAAACTTGCTGCTGATGCATCATTTCAAGAATCTTTTTTTGATGCACAACAGATTCATAAACTACAAAAAGGATAAGGATACAGAGTTAAAGGGGAAACTAAAACCACAATATAGACGTATAAAGTATTATAATCATTCCATGCAGAAGTATATGTTTGGGAGTTATTTACACTTTTTTCATTCACAAAACTAGCAAGAATTGTGTTGATTTTGGTGGCCTACAAGCTGAATACTTTTAAAAAGTAAATAGCAAAGTTCTCTTCTCTACGAAGTAGATAGATAAAGCTACTTAGCTCATTCCTGGAAAGTCATATCAAATTGTCAACCCCAAATTTCATGGACAATATTGAAAAAATATTGTCAAGCACTCATAAAAGAACTATAAAAATTGTCTGATACTTGAGAAATTTACCTTCTAACAAACTTGAGCTGTTGCTTATCCATGGAAGAAGTAAAGACTTTTTCTAATCAAATTCCATAGTTGTCTACACTAATTTGTAAGACTGAAGGCTCTTATATCAATAGAAAGAGAAGATAACAGAAAACTGTAATGATGGAAGACAAACAGAAATTCACACTAAAAATTACAAGGAATTTTTGCCACTGAGCGTGATAAATCATGGGTAAATATCGATACAATAAATTCTCCAGTATTTCACTTATTTAATACTGATTTGTATTATTTGCTCAAGATATACTGAAATTTGAAAATGTTATGGACTAGCTATAGGAATTTCTGAACAAAACGGTATCTTGGGATATGTAAATACCAGCTTCTTTTGAGATTGCTACTGATCCTAAAATTACCAAGTCTTAATTCTTAATTCAGAACTGCTTTTTCTAGTTATAAAAATCATGTAGAACGTGGTCTTAGAAATCACTATTCTTATTGTGCTAGTGGGACTGATCTAAGATCCACAGGCTCCAAAATAGCTTTTCTTTTGCATGGTGCACTTAATACACTGTTCTCTTTGCCAGGCAGACAAAAGATTACACTTTGACTTTAAACTTTATTAGCTCTATTACCATGTTTTCTGAGTCAATCGTCTTGCTTTGTTTCAGCAATTTCCATTCATTTTATCTATCTGTGAGATTTGTGGTGCAAACAAATCAATTATCTGGGCTGTTGCTCAAGTTTTTACAGGGAGAAGCATCTGCAGTTGTGGTTACTGAGAGCTGAGGAATTTGAAAGGGGACACATGAAGACAATAATTTCTTCTATTTTGGTGGAAAAAAAATAATTCTGTGTTATTTTGCTTTCTTGGGCTCTGTGCTCAACATGACTTTTGTCAACTAGGTGTCTATCAGCAGATGAACAAATATTGAATATAAATGGGGAAACAAACCATAAATTTGCTATGGGAAAGATGCTTTGACTCAGTTCTCAGTTCTGCTAGAGGCTCCATTGGCGAGTTTGAATAAACCTCTCAATTCATTATGTTTTATGTTCTTCCTTCATAAAACGGGATTAGAAATATTTTCTGTGAATACTTTATGTGATTTACTTAACAGTTAGTGACGTCTGCTATTGTTTCTGTTCCTGTATACTTTGATGGAGAATTCATGAGAGTGAATTTTATATTTATTTTATTCACTCTCAGGCTTTTGATTCATACAGGCATCCTAACCTCTGCTCTGGTCATTATGTTCAGTTGACTGAAGGGCACTATTTTGTTGTACTTTGTAACAACACAGAAAAGTACAGGATATAATGGTAGTGAACTAAGTGTCCATGCTCCCATTATAGTCAGGGATGTGAGGCATACCCCAAGTGGCCTCCAGCTGCTTTTTGTAGATGATAGGTCTCCCTTAGCATCAATACACACATGAGACATAGCTCACCTTTCACTGACATTGTAGCTTGCTGAGATTAATAAAAACACACCAGCGTGAAACAGATATCAAGGAGACAAAAGTCAAACCTAAAACATGCAGTGAAGATTCTTGTTGTATTACCATAAATGGTATCTTTAATAGTTCACAATACATTTACGATCACTTGGAAATGTTCTTTTCTAACGTGCAACATGAAGTAAATGGAGCAATGATATCTTGTACGGAATACATGACTCATTTTGGAACTGCCAAAGAGGATTTCTTCCAGACTTTCTGTAAAGCATCAAGTACTTCAAAAAATTTGCTGCCAGGGGCGGCAACAACTGTACCTCTGGATTTGTTAAGATAAAGGAAAAATGTCACACTGTGCGCTGTTGTAATGTAATGGGCCTGTTAAATGTTACAAACTCTTCTGGGGTAGGGGGTGAAAGGGGGAGAAAGCACAAAATAAAATGTAGAGCAAATGAGGGCCTTCTTTCTGTCTACCATTTTCTATACTTTTAGGACATGTATTTCAAAGGACAGAAACAGTCTATTATTAAAGAAAAATCTAAATAAAAGGAATTGAAGAGGTTTTTCTGGAGGTTTACCAAAGTGCCTGCTACTTTCTAAGAATCAAAATGGCAACAGAAGAGTTGTGAATGGTCATAGAAGATGTTTCAAGATTGCTGGTATACAAAATGCCTGTGAATCATCAGATGGATGCTATTTTTCTGCACTAGGAGTCTTCAATTTAGAGGTGGAAATGATGGGAAAGAATCAGTAAAAAACTTTAAATAACTCCCAAATTTAAGATAAAATTTCAGTTCTATTGTGGTAGCAAAGCCCCATTCTTATATCTCAGAAAGCTTTTTAGGCCAATGAAAAACTAATAAAGCTCTTGAGTAGCAGGATCAGAATCTATCACTATTCTTAAACTCTTCCTAAATAATCTGAACAAAAAAAGGATGGTGGAGATCAAGTCTAACTTAGATTTCTCAAATAGCAAGTTTGATACAGTGATGATCTGCGGTAAGAACTGGGGTGGGAAAGGGGGTTGCAATAAGAAAGTGAAAGAAGATAAAGGGTCTGTATTTTGAATTTTGGACAGTCAAGTGTCAATGTAATGGCTAACTAGAAAAAAAATCTGAAGTAAATACCTAAGTAGTAACTACCACTGTAATGTACGCTACAGCTGGAACAGGATCATATAGATACTTTTCTAATAATTATCACTTCATTCGAGAGTGAAATGCAGTCAAAACTGCACAAAACTTAGCAAAATGTTTATGTTGAATACATCATTATTTCTTAATACTGGTTCTCCTACTTCCCATCTTAAAACAGTTGCAAGTTTTCTGAGCCAAATGAAATTGGAGTTACAGAAATTGTAAAATACATTCTTAAGCAGTTGGTTTTGATCAGAGTTCACACTGAACACCAAGTGTAAAGGGTTTTATAATAAAATACTTTGTAACCTTGAGAAGCTAGAGGTTAATCATTCCAATTATTTTTAAAAGCTTCTTGGGAATTTGTTGAATTAACAAAAAAGATATAGCTGAAAGTAGAGTAAAAATAGCAAGGACATAGCAGAGATATTTTAATAAAACTCATGTAAAAGGTAGCTTATAAATGATCAAGTACTGCACTTTAAGAGTATATCTTAATACATTATGTGAATTTGGTGCTTACAGGATGACTTTGATTTACAGACTCGAAATCAGCATGATCTGTGGCATAGTAAAATCTTCCATATTCTTGCTCTAACACTGATAAATCATGGTGTTTTGTAAGTGAGGTGGAAGCTTGTGATATTTCAGCCATAGACTCTAAGCTGATACACCCTGATGTCATGCTGACATGCCTGTGATTAATTGCATGGGCATTTGTTGCACAAGGGAGGGTGAGACAGGTCGACATGCATGAAGATGTATGAACAGGGTCTGTAGCAGGTGACATGCATTGACTCCAATGCTGAAAGTTACATTTGGGAAAAAAAAAAAAAGGAGAAAGAGCAAGAGCAAGAGAGAACAGAACAGGAAAGGGAGTGGGAAAGGGAACTCTCCAGTGTCCAGGCAGGAGGAACAGTGATGGATGTCCAGGATGATTGTCCTCCAGTGGGAGCTCTCCCAGTGACAATGATGATGATGACAATGGTGACAACTTTCACCCTGCTTTTCCCCTAGCATTATGTACTTTTAGTCAGGAACTGCTCAAACTTCCTATTCCTTGTTTCTGCTTGTGAAGCTATTAGCACTGGTTGGAGTGTGCTAATTAGGCACATATGTTGCACATTGATTGACTGTTAAGGCTCTGCACATGTAGTCCTGGATAGTATTTGTCAAGTATATAACTGATTATTGTCTACTGTGCTGCTTTTCTTGTTTTTCTTTTGTATAAGCTAAAATGTGCAAAACAAGAAGTGAAGGGAAGCGAGGTGTTCCTCTGCTAGCAGCAGTCACTTCCCATAAGAATGTGTCATAACACCAACATTGGAGTTTGGCAGGTATAAGGTTGTGAGGGCAATAGCACCTGAATTTTAGAGTGGAAAAAACAATGGAAAAGTGCCACAGCGACTCTGGAAAATCACTGTTACAGCACCTTAGGTGAAAGGGTAGAAAAATGCAGGTTACAGGCCCTGAGTACTACTGATGCTAAGACATGAAGGCATCTCTGCTACTGGGCAATCCTATTTTGTCACCAGTTTGTGTAATTCAAATAGTCAGCAAAAGCTATTCCTCCTGGCCCTGGTCCATAAAGGTTCTTATACCTCGAATCAGATGTCGACAGTGGAGAGCTCTCAGTCATTGCTTATCATCCTGCAGGTGGAGGTGACAGTCCCAAGAGCTGAGATATAATAGATGATTGTATGAGTATGCTTAGTCTACTTCAGTACAAACATAAACTAGGTCAGCAAACCACCTTTGCCTGAGGAGCAGTAATTATAAGCTCAGGGCAATGGTTTCTTCAGCTGTCCTACCAAATTCCTCATGAGCTGAGCTGTCTGTCCCACAAATGTAGCACAAAAGAAGAAGAAGAAAGGACAACTGAGACATTTTCCAACTGCCTGCTGCAAGATTCTGTCCCTCCAGGGACTTAGATGGAGATTTGATACTGTTGTACCAAGGTCTCTCTCTGCTGTTACATAGTTTAGAAAGGAACAAGAATTACTGAAATTTTGGAACAGTAAAGGGCCCTATGCTTAGATATCTAGGGATCTTGTTAGCCAAAACCAACCAGATGATATTTGCTACTTTTAGGGGTTAAGCGTTGCTGTAGAATTTGTACTTAGATTTTTCTGGAAAAGCTGGAATACAGACCAACTTTAATTATTCTAATACTGTTCTAATACTGTTTTGTTAGTGTGCATCTTAAGAAATGTACAAATAAGCTTACTGAAGAAATTGAGGTTGGGAATACTACCCATTCCATCTGGTTTTAGGGAACTGAAT
This sequence comes from Antrostomus carolinensis, assembly GCF_000700745.2. NCBI lineage: Eukaryota > Metazoa > Chordata > Aves > Caprimulgiformes > Caprimulgidae > Antrostomus > Antrostomus carolinensis. The sequence continues at coordinate 61,841 of NW_010322465.1, forward strand.
CCCGAAAAGCTGCCTCAGTTGAAGTAATTTCTTTCTAACCTTTTTATTTTTTTTTTTTAAAAGTCCTTTATCTGTCTTCACTTTCATGTCATTTAAAGAGAATAAAGAATGCCACTTAGACTGTATCTTCCTCCTGGAAGGTGATATGTTGAGAGATAACAGCCGGGAAAGTTGTCCACACAGGAGCGTGTGACACACTTAAGTCAGCTTTCATCTCTGTGGGAAATCCAATTCTTCAATGTTACTTCCAGCCTGTGAAATGGGAGTGAATGTCAAAAACTTAGCCTTGTGTTATGGGTCTAGGTGCAAAATACTTCAAGCACACTGCAGACATCTATTATCTTGGAGGAAAAGCAATTCTTCTGTAGATCCATCGGGCACGTCAATAACCTTCATTATAAAATTCAATGGAGACTGTAGGAAATTGTCTAGCTGACTGTCACTTATAAAAACAGGTTGAACACTTTAAATACAGCATCAGAATATGAACTAGTGGCAAAGACACACTTTTAATAAGCATCATTATATATTAGTTTTACCAAGTAATCTGTCAGCATCTTAGAATCTGGTTGAGTTCTGACACATAAAGAAAGGAAAACAGCACAGTAGGACCCAGATGGCATTTTTAGTGCATTAAGAATAACATTTCTTGCAGTACAAACTGTTTGGAAATTCATAGAATGGTTTGGGTTGGAAGAGACCTTTAAAGGTCATAAATTCCAGTTATTGAGATGTTCTCTGCAAGTTTGTTCATATGTGTTCATTCCCAAACAAGCAGAGGTGGGAAGACAACTTTTTTCAGCACACACTATTTTTAATAGCATCTAAATAATTTATTTTCTTTGAGCTTTTGAAAAATATATTTTGGCCCACAGTAAATTACATATTTGAGAGAAAAATTAATTTGATTAAGAAATATAAAAATATTGCATGTGAAAATACCTAAAAAGGAAATGTTGACAAAACAAAATAAATTTTTGTCAAAAGGATACATTAATAAATAATTAAAAACCCCTTTTCAACTGAAATTTTTCAGTTTTGACAAGCAATGTCTCTTAGTGGAATTATGTAAACCATTCTTCTTATGAATGCGAAGTTATGAGTCAAAGGGGAGTTGAAACATTCAAGAATCTAATCATTTTATTTAAATTTTTGATACAATTATAGCCCTTCAGGAAAATTCTCTTTGCAACTTGTTGTGAAGCAGGGCATCATTTAAAATATGTGAATGAGGTGCTAAGTAGGGAAAACTGTTCCTTTAAGGATTATTTTGCTTTCTCGGGCTGGCAACATTTTCTTGGCACTAATGCCACAAGGTGACAGGGTGAAATACATGGATTTTTCTATGTATTCCATTTCTTGGATGACTCTTTAGGTATGAGCCAACATCTATCAATCTACCCTGCATTGTTCTTTGGTAAGTGCAATTTATGGTCCCAGAGCTCAAACAGGCAAGAGGACTACTTGCAAACCAGGAGACTCAGCTGCTTTAGAGCTCTGAATGTGGTTTTGAATTAATGAATTCAGGACTGAGCAGAATCCATATACTTCTGGTCTCAACTAACAGTAATTACCAGCTTTCACTGAGCTGCCACATTCACCTTCACGTACAGCATTGCACTGCACAAAAGTGTGACACTCCAAAGTCTTTCAGGATAAACTGAACACAACCAGTATTATGTGAACTGAAACCCTTTTCCTTGCAGCTGTTCCTGACCACAAAAACTCATCTATTAGCCCACTTTAACCATGAAAACGAAAGCTGAGAAAGCTCTTACCTCATCCTATCATGCTGAGATGGTTGGATTTAGGGTTTAAGATCTCAGCTGAACGTTTCCTATACATTAAATTACATGAAACATGATGTGTCTTGCTCAGAAATAGAAAGGGCAGGAGTAAGTCTGGAAGAGCTTAAATCTGTGATGCCAATAAATGTAAATGATTCAGACACCATGCTTAGCAGGATCTTCCAGGTGTTATTGCTTCTGGTATTACTATAGATAGAAATCTTAAATTACCTGATTGACAAAATGACAGAATGACAAAATGACAAATGTGCCGGAATGACAAAAACTGAAAGTTGTTATTTTCATTTAACAAGTTACTTGTTTTTTGTTTGCTTCACTGAACATTTAAAGGTGACCAGAACTCATTTCCCACTAACCTGACCAGAGAAAATACCGTTCTATGTCATCATGCAAGATATAAGACTTGGCACTCTTTATACTCTGGGAGAGAGGAAACTCCTGCTTGACAGTACAATAGATCGTCTCAAGTTTCTAAAATGCTCAAAGCACATCACACATACCAAAATGTTCTGCTCAAATAAAAGTTAGATCTGGAGTTAGGAGATCAGCCTCTGAAAATGGAGGCCACCCTGAACAGGAAGAATCAGCTCAACCCTGCTCAGCCCGATTTTTCACCAACACACAGAACAGCAACAGCTCATATGTCACTCTTCCTGTCTTAAAGTTTATGGGAAATATTGTATAGTGATCAACACAGGCAGTTTAAAACAACTCTGGAAGAAAAACAGAGAATTCCACATCAGTTTATCAGATATTCCCCACAATCCAATGAAATTATACTTTTGAATAAAATACTTCTGCAAGTGATTTAAATAGTTCAGCAGACTCCTGCTGCTGTTTCAGCTACTTCAAAGTTAACTTAGAGAAAAGTTATATACTTGAGGAAACAGACAGTTTATATTCTTATTACATCTTGAATTTCTTCATTCTCATGGTAGTCAATAAAAGGAAAATTAATCAATCAAAGAGAATGGGGAGGCTGAATAATTAAACCTCTTTGGAAGGAAAATTACTCATCAGCAAGTTTACTATTTCACTTTGAAAATTAGCATTTGAAATCACACTGAAATGTGACTGTACTACAGTAATTGATCTTACTGATAAACTCAACAGAAAAGAGGGAGCAATTCATAGCCCTCAAAAAGGATGGCAAATATTTGATAAATTCTTCATGTGAAGAAGCATGTGATGCTGCCTTGCAATTCAGGGAGACTGGTCTCTGTAGCTACAAACTTTTCTCATAGCTAAAAGAAAGATAGATAGTTCCGTTTTTAACACAGAGATTTTTCAATCTGTGTTACACCAAATATCAAGACTTATTTGTTATTACAGAACACTTGATTAACACTTGTCTTACAGTTCTGGCTTACTTTTTAAGTGCTCTGGGTGGCCAACTGGTGTCCAAAAAAGGCTCTTATGCCAAAAATGCGTTAGATCAAGCACCTGTTTTGGAGTCCTTTTGGATGTATAATGCTTCAGTCCACAATATAGTAGTACTTCAAGCATCCACTTCTGACTGATTGTGGGTCATTTGCAAAGGAACACTGGTAGGAATGACCACTGCGAAGAAATTATTCAGTCATGTACAGTAAATACTATCCTGAAATGTGTTGTGCGGGTACAGTTTTCTACCTACCTTACCTGTTCACCTTTGATTCCATTGTATACTGCAAAGCCTGCAGAAGTCCACCGTGGCAGAGTGAATATCCAGACAAGCTTTTCTAAACCATGTAAATGCAGGAAGATGCCTGGATCATGGATTACAAATAGTCTAGTCTAAAACACTGAGTCCTGCATGGCCCATACTGAGGTTCACACAGCGGTGACACAGCGATTTTCCATCTTGTCAAAAGGCTGAAAACCTCCAATCAGTCTAAAATGATTAACTTTGCTTCAAGGGTTCGCTTGTGGCCTCCTTAATGTGATTCATTCATTAGTATTTAGGGCTGTAATTTTTATGCAGAAATAAAAATTTTAAAAAGGGTCATATATTATCTCATTGGGATTAGGCCATGCTCCTACCAAGTCATGATCAAATCTCTCCTGGGAAAGTCAGTACCCTCTTCTGGGGCTTCAGTGTCTTTGTTCAGTCTCCGTGGCTTGTGGTGACACACCAGTGAAGCAAGCTTTGCCTAGATACACTGTGGACATCTTCTCCTCTCTGGATGCCTGGGAAAAGAGTGTTGTAGTGGCTTTCCAGCTCTAAGTATGCACATAGCTGTTTATAAATCCTTCTCCAACTGTTTAAACATGGGTAATCGCTATTACTAACATAAAATGATCCATTTTTAGCTTCTGAAATAAGCCCAGTTCTGGGTAAACCATTTCCTACATTTTCACTTTTACTCTATTGTTGTGATATCCTGAAATGAAAGATGAACATCCTTGGAGGCTCAGCTATTGTTAAACACACTTTCTGAGGCTTCAGAGAAATATGAACTTTTATTTTTCTTCCTTCTGCATCAGTCTCTTCTCAAGCGTGCTTTTTCAACCAAGAACACAGTCTAAAAACTTTCAAAGGTATTTTTGAATTTTAGTCCTCAGGCGTTCCACAGTGCTCACAGACTGCTCCAAAATCAGATGTTAGTTTCATCTGGATCATTACATTTTAGCTTTATCTTGACTTTAATCATATTTTATCATTTCTAAACAGTACCTTTTGCACTCATTATGATACAGCTCTGTTATCATTTTCTTCTGAGAACAGTGTTAGGTGAATAATGATTTTTTGTTGTTGTTCCTTGCCAAAAAATATTTTGGATCAAACACAAAATATTCAATTGTTTAAAAAATAAAAGACTATTTGGAGTCTGAACAATTTGAGCTATTTCTAATTGTTATTAGCTTGTATGGAATTACTAAATTAAAATCCATTTTATAGAAACAAAGTTGGATTAATCATGTTTTTTTTTTTTAATTTAGTGACATCAGAGTGAATCCATATTTTTTGATGTTTGACTTCACTAAATTTGCAGTAAAAACGTCATCTGCAAATTCTTCACAGCTGTACTTTCCATTAAATTGGAGTGCCAGTGGAATCAGAGTAGTCCTGGAGGGGGAATTTTTTAAATGTTCAAAACTACAATAGACTGGACAAGCTGAAACTGAGCATTCAGTAGGCTCCCAGAGCCAGTATCTCACAGTTGTGTAAAGTGCAAATGGCTTTTAATTATTTACTGTTGACCAGGGTTTTTCAACAGCCTAGTTGTAAATTCATAAAAACCTCCTGGGAACTTATATTACACATTGAAATGTTATTAGAAGATAAATCAAAAACAATCTAGCCCTTTCTTTCCTCCTACCTTGAAGATATCTTTTCAAAACACACACAAATATATTGTATGGGTTTATCATTACTATCGGTGGTATTGCCTGACTTTTATAATAAACAAAAAGGATGGAAAATATTTTTTAGTTGGCCATAGAGAAGACCTGAGAAATGTTATTCTAAATGCCCAAGCAGATATATTTTTAAAGTTCTTGATGTTAAGGAAAAACAAATCTATGAAAACCTTACTTCAGACAATTTTTCCCTAGCCTAAATTCCACTTCAGTCTCAGAGCCTAGCATTTCCCATTGGCTGCCTGCCTCTGAAAGTCTAGAGAAAACAAAAGGTACCAAGGCTTAGGTGGATTTTAGGTTGTATCAAGGCCTTTGGGGTTAGGTATTGGTCATAAATTAGAGTAAAAACATCCTTCACTTGTTTTTTTCACTTCATTTTACATGGTAACATCTCAGGACTGTTGTACTCTCCCATCTATGCCTGGGGACTGAACTGGGGCTTTCAGTGCTGATTGTTGTCCCTTGCAGAACAAATAGAATCATAGAATCATAGAATGGT
>NW_010322466.1:0-20876 GCF_000700745.2 Antrostomus carolinensis
TTCCAACCCCACCATTCTGTGATTCTGTGCAGCTTGGAGGTTAGGTCAGGCATGCTGTGCTGAGGAGCTGAAGTTGGGTTTTGTGGTTGGGTTTCACAGTGCTGTACAGATGATGCTTTTCAGAACGATGCAAAGTCAATTTTCAAGCCTTGATAAGGGCTCTGCCTGGTATCCACAGATTCAATGGAAACTCTGTGCATGTGTGTGCATGGAACGGTTTCAAGTAGAACACATCAGCTGGAAGAGCAGATGATCCAGCTCTGAATGTGACAGTGCACGTCACAAATTGCTGCTGGCTCAGATTCACTTATTTGTTTATTTACTTCACCATTCTGTGCTGCCTGCAACACAACTGCAAAGCCTTGCTGCCTGCAAGTTAACTCTGGTCTTCCACCCACCATCACCGTTCAAAACTGACTTCAACACTACATCTGTGAACTTCTGCCTTAGAGCTTTTGTTTAAACTCTTTGTAAACGTGTGAGTTTGGCATATGCAGCTATCAACTTTCTTATGGTTTATGTCGCCTGTCATATTACTATAAAAACAATTTTCTTCTTTGCTTTTTAATTTCTGAACCTAAAAAGTACTCAGTTCTTTCTATAACCTGTAATGCTACAGTTACTATAGTTTTAAAAACGATGGATACCAATGACTTGCTGGGACTGTTACCATGGAATTACGTTGCTGTTTTCCTGATGGTCTTCAGGATTTTAATATGTTGGCAAAATGCCTCATGGACATGGAAGGGATTGTGGTATTGGTGTGGAAATTGGCAGTTTCATCCAGTTGTGTGGCAGCTGTTGGTTTTGTCATGACTAGCAGCCCTTTGCTCTCCTGCACTGTGGTGCTTACGTTACTTAAGATTTCATGTAACTATTGATGCAGTGTGCAGCATTTATTGTGGTAATCACCTGAGCAGTGGGGTTGCTGCTTGGTAGCTACCAAGGACAGTACGGTTCATTCATCCCATGTATCCAACTCTGAAATCCAACTGTCTTCTCATCCGGGGATGTTTGGGGCTCTTTTCCCTCTTGGAAATGAAGGGATATTATTAATGTGGCCCATTAACTGCTTTTGGAGTGATTGCTGGAAAAACATGACTGTAACCAGTGTAAACCTGGGAACGCTGTGGAGGAAGGCAGGGAACTGGCAGTTTGTCACTTGCTCTGAGTTCCCCATCTGTAGAAGGCTGTAAGGCATGGCTGATACACCAGAAGGCTGTGCTGCCATTCAGCGAGATCTGGATAGGCTGGAGAGTTGGGCCCAGAGGAAACTGATGAAGTTCAGTAAGGGCAAGTGCAGAGTCCTGCACCTGGGGAGGAATAACCCCAGGCACCAGGACAGGTTGAGGGCTGACCTGCTGGAAAGGAGCTCTGAGGAAAAGGACCTGGGAGTGCTGGTGGATGACCAGTTGACCATGAGCCAGCAGTGTGCCCTTGTTGCCAAGAAGGCCAACAGTGTCCTGGGATGCATTAAGAAGAGTGTGACCGGCAGGTCAAGGGAGGTTCTCCTCCCCCTCTACTCTGCCCTGGTGAGGCTCCATCTCGAGTACTGTGTCCAGTTCTAGGTCCCCCCAGTTCAGGAGAGAACTTCTGGAGAGAGTCCAGCAGAGGCTACTAAGATGATCAAGGGACTGGAGCATCTTTCTTATGAGGAAAGACTGAGGGAGCTGGGCCTGTTTAGCCTGGGGAAGAGCAGACTGAGAGGGGACCTTATCAATGTTTATAAATATCTAAAGGGTGGGTGTCAAGAGGATGGGGCCAGACTCTTTTCAGTGGTGGCCAGCGATAGGACAAGGGGCAACGGGCACAAGCTGGAACACAGGAGGTTCCGCTTAAACATGAGGAAAAACTTCTTTACTGTGAGGGTGCCAGAGCCCTGGGACAGGCTGCCCAGAGAGGTTGTGGAGTCTCCATCTCTGGAGAGATTCCAAACCCACCTGGACACTTTCCTGTGCAACCTGCTGTAGGGAACCTGCTTTGGCAGGGGGGTTGGACTGGCTGATCTCCTGAGGTCCCTTCCAACCCCACCATTCTGTGATATTCCTATATGCTGGGCCACAGAGCCAGGAGGACCTGGCATGTGTTGGTATCCTCAGTTCAGCTAGCAAACGTTGCTGTGTTGTGTTTGTGGTGAAGAGCAGAGGTAGATGAGAAGGAAGGCAGCCGTGCAGCCAAACCGTAAGTCATTTACAAGAACAATGATGAGGCATTGCTCTAACAGGCACTGGCCTGTTGCTGGCCTGTGAGAGGTTGCACCTTTCCTCTTTGAAGCTAGACATAAAGTTTAATAGCTTTTACCTGAAAACTTTATAATTCTGTTGAATATCCTTGTAATACCATAGATAGATTTGCATATATTTTTTATTTCATCTCGTGACAGGAACATGTTGCCTGGATTATAGGCACCTTTTTTGAAATCACAAATTAAGGTTCCTTTCAAGTTTTTGGGGTTTGCAGACTGAGCTGAGCCTTTTCAAGAGTGTTTCAAAAGTGGGTGTTGTACATTTTGCAGGCATTAGCGTGCTGTTTAGAAAACAGGCGTTATTTGCTATCTTCAAATCATCTGACTTTTTCTGGGTTAAGAGGGAGAACCCTGCAAACAAAGAGGACGTTTAAAACCTCTGCTGTCCATTTGTGTATCTCCTTCCCGCTCCTTTACCTCTTTCTGGATAGCTTAGTCATCCCCCAGTCATCTTTAGTGCTGTGTCTCCTTTCATGTGTGTTTTGGGTCTGTTGTTTGAAATGGAGTTAATATAATATGCCTTTTAAAATTTTAAAACAATTACTTTGTAATAGTATACTGCAGTGATCTCCAGCACAGAAAACAAATTGGTTGGGAGTACAGGAGTAAATAATCTGCTAGAATAAGGAAAAAAATATTTAGAAGAATAAAGGAAAGATTTTATGGCTTCCAGGAGTTTTTTTTTAATAATCGAGTGTGACTACTTTCTTCCCTGTCTGCTTTGCACACGTGCACATACATATTTTCCTTACATTCCAAATGTTTCTGATCAGAGCAGCTAGTTTCAAGCAAAAATGTTGTTAGGAAAATACCGACCCTGGAAATGGCAGCTATTGAAAGATTAGAAGTGACTGAAAACAAAATCTTGTAAAAGAATTTCTAATGTAATTGTAACATAATTTGCTGTTGCTTTTGCTCTGCTAGGGCATGATTAAGTACTGAATTTGAATCGGCTTTTAAAAGAAAATGCTTAGTTTCATTCCACAGCACAATTGGCAACCAAATAAAAGTTCAGACTGGATTTTTTTTTTTTTTTTCAGCCCTCTTTTCACAGAGAAAGAAAAATGTACATAGAGTCTTTTGTATTTTGCAGAGAGGAAGTGTAGCACAATAGACCGTTGGAGGAAAGCAATTCCGATAATCAGTTTTCTGTACTACTTATTACAACTGGTCAGAACTGGGTTTTAATTAAATTTTAGGGATAAAGGACAATAGTGTGTGCTAAGGATGGCGAGTCAGCTTAAACTTAGAATTTCCTGGCTTTTATCCATTTCTGTGCCAACTCAGTAGTACTTCAATGTATGACTTCAGATGGGATTCAGTTGTATAGAAAGTAATAACTGTTGAGGTTTTTAGGAGTTTTTCAAAGGGTCTCTTTGACTTCCAGAGTTGGTATTTGTTCATGGGTGGGTAAGAGGAGTGTGGCACCTGGTAACGCCCCCCTTCTTGTGCCAAGCTTCAGCGCTGTGTGTTTGTACAAGGAGTTGGCAAGTTTGTTAGTTTGTTGTTATTTTTAAAATAATCTTAAAATAGAGTGATTTCAAAAGGATAGTTTATTATGAAGACAGTGCTTTTTGACTCCTAAATGTTTTGTGTCAGGTTCAGAGAGGATGAAAGTAACCTGGTGTGCTGTTACGACATTTAGCTTGACCTTCTGGATAATGGAGCCCAAATAACCTCTCAACTTTTTTTTTTTAATCAGAGCTGTCACAGGCACAACTTCAAAAAGCATCTGATCTTCCAAGGTGAAGCGAAGAATCTACTGCATAACTTAAATATTAACTATTGCATGATTGCCCTCCAAACTGCCCTCGCTATTAAAATCTGTTCTCTCTAGTTTGTGATTTGTCTGGCTTCGTTGACTTTGGACATTCTCTGCAGGATGAATAATCTACTTGATAAGAGTTCTCACACATTCTGGGTTTTAAAGGCTGCAGGTAAATCACTCTTAACTTGCTGTTGATTACGTATCTTGATTACATTCCTCCACTTGCCCCCACCAAAGCAAATTTTCTAGGTTTGGAATTCCTTCCTGTAGAGCTTTTCTAGTGGTTTGCTAGAGCCGTTCCCATTTTTTCCCCCCCCCAGGGTGGATACAGCTGCAGCAGTGATAGCTTCAGATAGTGCTCTACCATTTGAATTCTTTACTGACACTCACCCTACTTTTGCATAATTTTTGACATGCTTTCTTGTCAAGCTGGCAGTCTACAGATCTTTTTAAACCAGTTTTGTAGAATTCTGATTCTCAGACACCACTAGAGTATTAAAAAATGAAAAGCAAAAAGGGGCTGTCTTGCAGGCAGTGTGGAATTTTGCTTTGGTATTCTTTAACAAGAATATCTTAGAATCTTGAACTAGTACTTCTGCATGTTTATTAATGAACAAGCACGACTGTTTCACCATCTACTTCACGAGGCATGATATTTATTAGATAATTGATTAAAATATACTAATTTTGGGGAACCCCAAAACACGCTATTTATTTCGTTTAGCCGCTGTGAAAGAGGACACTGCTTCACAAACGTTCTCTTTTTACTTTTGTGGGTAATATGCCCAGCTAAACTGGCACGTTGTGTACATGCTGTGCTGTACATATGCATTGCAGGAGTTTTTCAGCAATGATGTGAGAAATTAAAAAAAACCCAAAACATGATAAATCAATAAATTTAGATTCTTTTGCATCTATCTGCCTTTTAGCTGGTATGATAGGTTACATTTGTGGTCCTACGTGGTATGGGTTAGGATACCTAAAATTTGAAAAGCTTTTAGGCTTAAAAAAATGATGATAAATTAGTTAATTTTAATCTATAACTAATTTAATTGACTAAATTGTAAGCCACTTGAAAATGGAGGCACCTATGAACTTTTCTGACACATCCTTAAAGTGAACACTGCTAGCTTCACAGTACAGAATTGTAAAAACAATGTTAATAAGCCTAATTATTAAGAATGTAAATATTTGGATTGGTATTTGTCATATCATTTTGTTAGGGCAAGTTCCTGTACTGTATTTATTCTAAGTCTAAGGCATATGCTGTTTTTACACAGATGTTCAAAATCAGTATATTCAGGCTGCTTATTCCCACTTACTTTCATTAATCATTTGAAAAGGGAGGATGGAAAACACTGACAATTTTGTCAAATGCAATCCCAGAAACAAATGAATAAATACTTTTCACACGCCCCCAAAAGCTTGAATTAACAATAAACCTGACATGAGAATATGAAATTGATACCTGCTACCCGTTTCTTCCTGTGTTTATGCTGTAAGTGGTAAAGGGAAGGCTGTTGAGTAATTTTGCTCAGTGATGGGTTATATATTGCTTTTACAGGGACCAATTTTCTGCTTTAGACAACAAAATCTCTAGTATTTTTTTCTTATTCTAATAGCTGAAAAATTATTTCAGCTAGTCTTGCTTATCATATAACAATAAAGCTTTAGGGCAATTGACCCACTGACCTTAATTCCCAGGAAACTGTCGCATTTCTTCTTTATTCCTTTGTTCAGCTTAACAATGTGACCCAAAATACTACCGAGCTTTAAAGTTTCTCAGCGTTGTAAGGTCAAGCTTTGGTCTCCATAGTTACAGTTCAGCTCCGTGGGTCAGAGGGCAAATAGATTAATGATGTCAGACACATCTTTAAATGGTTCTTACACCGCTTCGCCATGCGGTAAGCAGCTGAGCATATTTGATATGACAAAGGCCTTCTTAAGTCCTGCTAGTAGGAGGATCTTTGGAGACATCTGATGGAAAGGTCCTTTCCGCCGTGCGCCGGCGTTCAATATCGAGCAGCGGTGGGCATCGATGGCGGGCCGCTTCAGTTCACACTGTCAGAAGAATGTTGCCTAGAGTGGATAAATAGCCACCACTGCTCCCCTGCGCCTTTCTTTCTGGGCATCTGATTCCTTTGTCCAGGATTCAGTCCAGTGGTTAAAAGCCCCAGAGAGGATGTAAAATAGTAAGCTGGAAGAATATATTAGCATTCTTGATGAAAGACGTGCTCTCTCCTTCGCAGCGGTGAGGTGATGCGCAAGCCAAAAGTAATGTGGCTTATGTGCCTGTTTTCTGTTAGTTATTAATAAAAACCCTTCTTCATACATGTAATAGTCACACATATTTTAAAAACATATCTGGGTTGTTGTTCTAGATAATGAGACTTTTTAAATTAAAAAAGGAAATATGACTCCGCTTGATGAATGATAAGGGTTCCTCATGGAATAGGCCTTGGTGATTTGGTCTAACGTAGCATATTTGTATCAGAATTCAACAAGACTAAGCAGCTATATGATCATTTTAATTTACAAGCAAGAAGCTTTTTCCCTGTATAAGATCTTATTACTCGCACACCTGCACTATTGTGCTTTTTCAGAGAATGATGCTTGTTACACAAAAATGAGAAACTGTGGATGACGTTACGTCATTGCTATGTTAGTTTAAAAAAAAACCACCCCCAAACCCCCCAGAATCAAGCAAAGTACTTTCATGTGCACTGAATCCAAGTATCTTCAGCAAACCCCTCGTTTTGAAGTGCCATCTGTGTGAACCGTGAATTTATTCTTGAGTTCGATATCCAACTAATGGCGAATGTTAAGTGACCAGAATGAAGGAAAGAAAAAAGTTTATCGTGAAGTATGTGAACAAAATCAATATTTTTCATTAGATATATATTCTACCTTTCATCAAAATGCATTATCAATTCATCATGAAGATAGTTGACAGCAGGAAAGTAAAGATTGTTGATATAAAACTCATTTAGCTGAAGAGGAGGGTCAAAGCTGCTCCTTAGCTGAGTGTGCTGATGCTGGTGAAGAGCAGCATCGGTCCTGGGAGGACCTCAGTTACCTGGGGCTGTTTCACAGCCTTTTTCTTGCAGTTGGCACAACTGTGTAATATTTCCTTTTCAATCCACTGGAATTAATTGTAGTGGAAGAATTTGGAAACCTGATGATCAGCAAAATAAACGCTGAACTGTCAGGGCTTCTTCTTCTTTTGTGTCGTATTAGGGGAATAACAAATATTTTTGTTCTTTAGAGTCGTTAATACGTTACTTCTGCCTCTGAAAGGTGAGCCGTTAGCTTTTAGGGTAGTTTTCCTGAACCTTTTTTATCTTGGCGTTTGGTATTTATCAGATTCCTTTCCTTTCAATCCAGTTCCATGAACGCAAAGTTGTCTTTATACTAATGCTAATGAAGAATAGACTGCTCTTGTCAGCTTTTAATACTTTTTTGTTGTTGCTGGAAGGGGGAAGAAGGGGGTCATTTTTTTTTCTGATATTACCTTTCCAGCCCCTGGGGGGGGGTGCGGGGGGGAATGTATGTGACATACCTAGGTCTACTAAATTGATGTATGTGACATACCTGGGTGTACTAAGTGCTACACAACTGTGACTTAGCTCATGGCATACAAGCAAAGTGGGAGAGAACATCTAAATACAGTAGACGAGAGAGTGGGTGCTGCTGGTCCTTCTACTGGTGTCATCCTGGGACAGGAAGAATTGTTTGCAGTGTTGATCTCTTAATGCAAAGATACTCTCTTTGAAGATAAAGAAAAAGCTGCTGCAAACTCTTTCACTTGTTTCCCAAAATACAGCTCTGGGCACCTTTTAATGCTTTATCGATAGAACAGCTCAACCAAGGTATTTCTTAATGTGGCAACTACTGAGGTCACGGCACTTGTGCCCTCTGGGAGTTGTCAAATGCTGTTATTGGAGTTTGATTTGGCTGTGATCATTTCATGATCAGTAATGACACTGTTCTTTATTGTCATTATTTTGAAGCAGTTTTATGTGATTGACAGAATCATGTAGTTAAGAAAGAAAAAAACAACAAACCTCAAACTTTAAACACTTGCCGGCTACCGTAACGTGCTTGTGATGTGGGACAATGTCAGCATTACATCCTTTTGTATATGAATTGATTTAGACATTTAAAATGTAACCTAAGATCCCTTGGTTTCTAGATAGAGCCTTACCATATGTGCTTCACTAGAGACCCTATTAGTGTCGTTAGGAACTGTGTCTAAACTCATATTATTATTCCATAACATTGGCAAAGAAAAAGGTAAGACTTAGTCTCCATGCTCTAATGATGAAGTGTATTAAAGATGTTTGCATCTACTTAAATGATGAAGAGTGATTCCCTGCTGGAGGCAGACGACTGGGTTGTAATAAAAAAATGTAAACCTGATAAAACAAACACTGAAAGAGGAAAAAAAATGTATTGGGGATCTCTGTCTAGAAATATGTGCATCATATCCTTCCGGGATCACCACTAAAATAAAGGCAATTTGTTAACTTAATAGTGAGTTTGTTTGCTAGGTTTTAATTCGTATGTTTTGCCACATGTTGTAGCCACATGTTCTGACAGATTTTTTGCCTTTAAACACCCATATCCTTCACTGGCTTCAACCACTGCTTGAGAAATGGTGGTGAGCACCTTTGCAAAACTTCCATGTGAAGCTACTACTCCCTTTGTGCTGCTCAAGAGATCCCTTGCAATGTCCGACAGCAGAGCTTGCTCTCCCTTACGGGCTCTCCTCCTCTGAACAAAATCACGGTCCTTTCTTTTGCAGCTACTTTTCTTACAGCTCCACGAAGCCCCTGTTTTTCTCACGCTCTCTAACATTGCCCCATTGGTATTCCTTGTGTCCGAGCTTTTATATACAGTGACATTCCAGGCACTGTTACTGGCCCATGGCTTCCTCTGTCTGAAAATAACTCTTCTTCCTTACGGTCTCTAGAACAGCCTGTGCTAGTCACTTCAAAGGTCTGGTTTCTTTCAGGGAAATAGTTGATAGGGATGGAAATTTCCACAGTCCTTTCCTGATCTTAATACGGGAACTCTGATTTATGTGAGATATATTTCTTCTAGTTTTAAGTCCTACAGGTTATTATTAGATTAGGTATCCATTTTCTTAATAAAAAATCAGGATAAGAGGACACTCAACACAAATATTCAGAAAGGGAACTGTTAAAAAAATACTGAGTAATATAATTCTTTTTTCAGGATATTTTGGTTTTATACTAATCTTACTGTGCAAAATGGAATTGCTCAAGCACAACTTACAGTGAATTTTAGTGTACTTCTGAAGAATGATTTTAATGTGTTGTAATTAAGTAACTTCTGATATCTTATGTTATCAAGTACTGTGATTTTTTTCTCTTTCACCACAGCGAAGCTGATTATCCCTACTTTTATGTAACAAACCACTGCTGTCATCATTACTGCATAAAAGTAAACTTGTGGAACTAAATTTTTCACAATTTATGTGTCTAAAAAGATTTATTTGGGAAGCTCAAAATGAAGACTTCTATTTTTCAATGTGAAGCATATTGCCCTGGACTTTGAAAGTGGCACAAAAGGAGATTTTTCACAGTGATTTCCTAAAAAATGAGTCTTGTGCCATTGCATGTGAGGTGTGGGTACATGGACGGTTGTGTATAGCAACTTCTAAGCTGTTTACCAATTCAAGACAAATGGGAATTAAATTATGGGGGAAACTTGTAGTAGCCAAATATACTGACGTGCTGCTTTTTTAATATGAAGTTTAAAAAAAACCCTTGAGTGTCGTGTCTGATCTGATTGTCTGCCATTATAAATGGTGTCTGGCAGAGTGGATGTAATTTGTGTACAAAAATGAAACGAGTGCTTAAGGGTAGAAAGTACTGCAGCTTTTTAAATATAAACACAAGCATAATGCAGGCTCCTTGTTGAGGTCTCTCTTTTTTCTATATTAAATCTCATCGTTTACTGTGCACCACTACTTTGGTAATGTTTCATTTTAATTCCATTCATAGCTAACATCTTCATTTTTGTAAAGCATCTGAGATTTCTTTTTGGTCAAGAACTCTTTTGAAGTGCCCAGGAGTACTACTTGCAGCTGCATAAATGGTTTGGCACTGTACTTATGATCCCATTTCTCAAAGGTATGCAAGGGGAGAAACAAAAGGGGCTTCCCTTAATCCTGCTTAGATCCAAGAATGGCCAAAACAAATCAGAGACTATAAAAATAATACTAGCAGATTAGAGGAAGTCAGGAGTTGGCAAGGAGTTGCAGTAGGTGTGTTTCTTTGCAGATGTTTGAAGTAAACTAAGGAAACTAAATAGTGTGACTTACCTAGTATTAAAAAAACCCAATATTTACAAAGTTGATTTAGAAGCAGAGTAAGAAAGAGGGAGGCATTTTTCCCTTGATAGAACTGGAGATAGGGTAATCATCTTAGAGAAGGCTTGAAAATCAAAATACATAAACAAAATTCAATTTAGTTGTACATGTGTATTCTTTCAGCTAGTAGACCAAATTATTCTGATTGTTCCTCATCAGATTTTAGTCCTTCTGTTTCGTGTTGTTTATATTAACTTCCATTAACCTACATGTTTTGAGTGAAAGTTTAAAATGGGCTATGAAAATTGCTTTCATCACTTCTCAATTTTAAAATAAGCATCAACACTGGATTACTCTATTCCTATAATAGATTAGTTCTAATCCACAATAACGTAACCCAGAATGACTGCATGCTTTTAAATGGAAGTTTAAAAGTTTAATTTTTTATTTAGGTCAGTGATTTTAATAGATTTGCAGCACACGTAAGAAAAGGTTGTCTTTATTGAATGCTAGAAATTAGCTACTTAAGAGTTTTGGCTTTTACAGTTGAGATATCTTGTTGCACTTTAATGTAATGCACTTACAGTAGTAAATCTGGAAATTAAATAGCCTGAACTTTCTGCTTCTATGTACAGGTTAGCTTTGAGTTTGAGTACATTTTCCATTGTTTTAAAATCATCAGTGATGAATATGGATCCAAGGGTATATATATGCATATATCTTAAGCATTGTTGTTTGCTGCATAATTCATGTGAAAGCTGCTCATAGAGCTTGGCTAGTAATGTACCTTTGAAAGGTATTACCATCAATATCTGACATGACTTTGATTTCCCCTAATGATATGTAACCAGGAAGACTGCTTAATCCGTCACTGTGGATAAATCACTGTATTTGGGTGGTCAAGGAGACCACTGTATTTGGTAGTTTGGGAATGTAAATCACTAATCCATCACTGGTAAACTGGATTTCTAAGTGCTGCTTTATATGTTCTGTTGTAGGTCTTTGTTTATAACATATTTGATGGGTTTGGAGCTGGTAAGAGGTGAAACTGAGCAGAAAAGCATTTATTTAATGCTAAAATCCCAGCACATAATGCTCATTTGAATAAGGAGAACTAAAATGTAGAGCAGCAAAAGGTGAATAAACTATAAATGAGCTGTGAACTCCTAACCAGCTGTTACACTCCATTTTAGAAGGAAAACAGATTAATGCAAAGGAAAAAAAAAAAACCCAAGGAGAAGAGAAAGGGATTTTTGAAGCAAAACACAAATAAACAAGTAGTGCCAGGAATTAAGCAGGAGGCCAGCTCAGTCAGGAGCAGGCGAGGATGCCGTCAGTAATTGTTTTGTAACGCTTTGCCCTTAACGCCGCGTGCGTGCGCACACGGGTGGCGCGGGCTGTGCGGCCGTGGCGTAGCTTATCCTCATTTCCCAGCTGAAGAAGCAAAGATGTTTTACCCAATGCTATGGAAAAGACTTGTTATGGAGCCCAGATTAGAATTTAATTTGATTGAGAAGGAAGCATAGGCAATTAGAAAGAGCCTGTCAATACACCTATAGAAGGCTTTGCTGGGTGGAAAAATTATTCTGTGTAGTAAGTGACATGTTTGGGTGACAAAATATCATCAACTTTGTAAGAAATTAGTTCAATTCATGCAATTATGGCACTTATCTTCACAACCACATCCTAGGCTGATCCTGTTGGAGGGAAGCAAAGAGAACGGAAGGGATTAGGGTTTCAAGTTTTATGAAGAGTGAAGAAAATAGCCTTGATGTTTTTATCTAGTAAAAGCTGTCTTTGGTTTCTAACTAAATATAACAGCTTTTAGGAAGGAAAAACGAAGAAGCCAGAGGATAATGGAGCTGTGAGCAGTTAAGTAAAATGAGTTAGAAATAGTTAGGCATTGCTGGAAGAAAATACTTTTTGGGATTATTACAACAGTTTTGCACAAAAGACATAGGATAGTCTAAATGAATGTTTGTATGTATCACACAAAATAAGCAACCTGAAAAATAACTCACTGTTAAGTACTGCTTGATGCTCTGCAGTGTATTGATAACTGGTTAAAGAAACACGAGCAGGCTAGTTCAAAACAATGCAGTTGTTTGATGAATCAATTGGCCATTTGCATTTTATGGAGATTTATCAGTATATATGTTGTTTCATTGCATCAGGCTGAAATGATGGATGATAAGTAAACTCGTTTACTTTGGGGGTAGGACTTAGTTTAAAGAGTTCAAAAAACGCCAATGTATAAAATGAAGTTAAGGGGGAAAAAAAAAGCAAGTATTTTCCTTCATGGAAAGTGTTTTGTGCATCCATGGGGGGAAAAAAAAAGTAAAAATGATGGAAGTAACTTCACAACTTGTTTTTTGAATGAAGAATTAAAAGTTGGGATTTTTCTCCCTGTTAGCAAATAAAAGTCAGATACTCATGTCACAAACCTAGCAGTCACTTGCCATGCTGAAATGGACTACTGAAATGCACGTAGGAGTTGGCCTCCCTAACCAGCCAAAACCTCTGTAGCATCCTGTCTCTCAGACTCGAAACACCAGGAACAAGATGATCTCCTGAGGTCCCTTCCAACCCCTACGACTCTGTGATTCTGTGAAATTCAGCAGCAGTCCCAGGATCTACTGTACCATCTTGTATCTTCCCCCATCTCTCCACAGAGGAGGATGGTCTGCAGGTAGTAGATGAATGGAGAATTGCTAACTGAAGCCCTCTTGGAAAGAGAACTTCAGCTTTTGACTCTTTACAAGTCAGGGACTTTACTTAGTCAGGGACTAAAATAAGCTAATAGGAATTTTGCTTCAGCTTTTGACTCTTTACAAGTTGAAAACTGAAGTTCATGTGTCAGGGACTAAAATAAGCTAATAGGAATTTTTCTTTAGAAGTGAAAGGGTGAAGGATGTTAGAGAAGGATGAAGAAAAAGTGTTGAGCAGAACTTAAAAGGCAAAACAACAATGCAGTATCTTAATTGGATCCTATAAAACCATCTACCTGAGTATGGTAGTTACCCTTTTATTGTTGTTTTGCAGTTTCTAAGACATTATAGAGAAATAATTTAATTTCTGTGTTTACTTTGAAATAAACTAGTGCATAGTGCTAGGTTTTCTGTTTGATGACTGGTGTTATTGCTTCACTGTATTAAAATCCTCTCGTAAGTTCTTTAACCAGCACAGATCTATTGATAATTGAAATCTAAGAGTCAGCTCTCTAAACAAAGAAAAGGACAAGTATTTTTTTCCCTATGCTGAAAGTCAATATTGATTAAGTAGATTGTATGACAATGGAAAAGCTAAGGTAAAAAAAAAAAGTGTTTCTGATTTGCAGGTGCCCTTCTTTTGGTGCGTAAGGTGGTTTAGCAGTGTGCAGGAGTGGAGATGGTGGGGCTGTATTCATGGAAGCAAGGACTTACTTGGTTCTCACATCTTTATGGCTTGAAATTACTTGCATATCCCAAAGAACCAAATAAATTGATTGGAAGAAATTGGAAGCCACGTTTCCTTGGTTTTCATAAAAGTGAACTGATATTTTTAATTGACTATTCTATGCATATCTAGTGTTACAGTCTTACTAAAGTTAATGCTGCTTTTAAGAAGCTTTTAAAAAGGGAATAATATTTTTCCCTCTTTTCTAAAGCTGTTTTGAGGGAGGGGGGGGGCTTTCTGTGAGGTCCTTGAAGCCCTCCTGGGCATGATTGACCCCAGTCTTTCTACCCTGTGAGAAGCACCCGTACTGCTCCTGTTTTCAGCTCTATCTTTGTAATTGTAAAGTGAACTTGTAACAGAGCTAAGAATGCAATTTTGCACAGACGTTTGGCTGACTTTTTTCCCCTGTTTAAACAGAAACAAATATTCCTCCTGATTTTGGTGACAAGATGCTATGTATATCATTTCAGTACTAGTTCACAACAATAATTGCTACTGTGAGACAGTTTGTGAGATGAAGCCATGATTTGTTTGGTTTTCATGGATTTTCAAATTATACTGGATCACCAGTCACTGCTGATTATTGCTTTGCAGCGCAGAATTTTAAGAAGAAACAATGCAAAGATGGGGTTTCTTGTAGCTGCATTAGGTCATATTTGAGGGAGGCTGATGAAGTCTTCTGGAGGAGCTTATTTCTGCCCATGATGAGCTGCTGCTTACTTGATTGAATAGGTGATTCAGTTCTTGACAGCTGTCAGTCTTGATGTTTGCTTCTGAACCTCCGTTTTGCCTCCATGATCTTAATCTCTCATTTTCTTTCCTTTTTTTTTTTTTTTTTTTTTGGTTTTTTTTTTTGGTCTCCTGTGCTCATTTAAGTTCTGGTCTCTGTGTTGCCTCTTCCTTTTGAGTGGCAAACCTTTCATTACTTTCCTGGAGTCCCCACCGTGTGCAAAGATATAAGTAGGCTGCTATTTAAAATTCTAATTTTTTAAAAAAAAAACAGAATCTACAGGAAAGATGATATACTTTAAAATCTGAAAAAGCAGTCTAAAGATGAATAATGAAGTTCCCTTTGTCCAGAATGCTTAATATAAGATAGATAGAGATATATATAAAAAATAGCTCAGTTGGGAAATGGCTGGCTGAAAATCAAGATGAAATTGTCAGAATTAATATGTACATATCTGTCCAAACAAATTTTTAAATGCACTTTGACCATCACATAAGCTGAATTTTGATTATTTTTTTCTAGAAAAAAAACCAAAAACCAAAACAAAACAGGCAAGGGATGTCTTTGAATGTTTCCCAGAGATGTAGCCTGAATTAAATTTTTTGTACGCACAAATCGCAGGACCTGCTCTGCAGCTTATAAATAAAGTATTGTTTTTGTTATATGCAGTTGTGAATTATGAATGGGAATGCCTAAAAAGTGAAAAGCTACAATGGTTTCCAGACTGTTGACTGAAATTAGAGGTGTTTAATACTTTATTTCTTTTAGACTGATTCTCAAAGTACTGTAGTAGATTAATCTTGCAATTTTTAAAAAGAATTAAAATGACGTACATCATGCTGTTTATTGAGCTGCATGTCACATGCATTGTTGGTATAGATAACACTGCTTAAATATTAAATACATTTTAAAACAGAAATAAATTAACTCCAGTGCTAGAACACTGAAGCCAAGAGGCCTTAAATCTGTCCCCAGATGCGCTGTAATTTCGTGACCTATTGCATGCAGTCTGTCAATGTTTATTTCATCGGCTCAGGAACATGTGAGTAGGTAAATGCCTAACAGAGAAATTTTGTTAAATGAGTAGCATGCTAGTAATTATGTGTACATAAAATAATGTTAATTTCTTTGGTAATACTTTCCTCACTATCCTGGATGAAATTTGAACGTTATCAAGAGTGGAAGTGGGCTTAAAACCTTAAAGTCTGTCCATTTATTCATAATAATTTAAAGAGAAAAGACTGCCCTTTCTGTTGCTGCACACAACTGATCAGGCGAAGCATAGTTGCTTTACATTTTATTTTGAACTTCAACATAATTTTCAGTATCTCTGAAATACCTGGCCTGGTTCTGTTTTATAGAAGGTGAAATTATCAGCCACACAAAAATCCCTGTATGTGCTCAAAACTTTAGTATGCAATGTAAAAATAATTTAAGTATTCTGTTGCAAGTGTGACAATATTTCAAAATGAATGGAAAATTCTTGTGCCTGTGGAATCTTTGAAATGGGAAAGGAGAATTTTCTCTCTCCTCCTGTTCGCTTGCTTATGCACTTCTCTGTGTCAGATTGGCAAATGTGTCGGATCTGGTACTGTGTGTTGCCAGGTGGCACAGATGATAAAAGATGAATTTTCAATGTTCCTCTAAATGATTTTGTTTGTGCTTGTGATAGGTTTTTTTTTTGCTTGATTTTTTTTTTTTGGGTGCTTTTTTTTTTTTTTTCTTTCTGGGGGTGGTATGATGGTGAGGAGGAGGAGAGATGCTAAATTCAGGTTTAGAAAGCAAATAATAAAAGATGTTCAAACCTTCAAAAATATAATCAAAATATAGCTTTGCCAAAAGTGGGGTAGTTTTGCAAATTTTTCCAACATGTTTATTTGAGAGTGAAGTGAGTTTTTTCTCTCTTGAGTATAAATTGTCAAAACTGGGATGGTATATTACTGGGATTGCTTTCCTGTAGGTGACTACAGATGATGGTACAGTACATGATGCTATTTTCTGAAAGGACAGGCACAGAATACATATGGTTCAAAGGGACTTCTGAAGTCTTCTAATCCAACCCCTTGTTCAAAGCAGGTTCAGTTCAGATCAGGTTGCTCAGGATGGTGTCCAGCCCAGTTTCCCAGGTCTCTAAGGATGAAGACTTTACAACCTTTCTAGGCAAACTTTTCTAATACTTAACTGCCCGAATGATAAAAAGTTTCGTCTTATATCTCATTGGAATTTCCAGTTAATGGAAATCTAAGGTGGCAGGTGCCAGGACATCATGCAGAGGATGGATAAATGCACACTAGGGTGTTTCTTACTGGTCCAGTTATATTCTATGCAGCACGTGAGGTTTCTTGTCAGAGTGATGAGGTAAATGGTTTGACATTTCATGTTCAGCGTCTGTTCTTTTGGCTTCCTCGTTAAGGGGAGAAGATTGGTCGCAGTCCAGCTAAATTGACCAGAAACGTAACGTCCTTCTTGTTCCTGAAGGCGTGACCATTGGGACTCAGGAAGCCTGCATCAGGTCCTTGACTCATGCCTGCAAGAACATTGGGGTTTGACTGTTAGAAACCACTGATCATCAGTCCAAGTGATTTTGCTGCCTGTGCTACCTATGACAGTCATCATCAGATCAGATCATGTTCCTGCTGTAGGTGCTACTTCTCCACGCTCTCATTATTTAAACCCAGATCGTCTCTGTGTATGTGTTTATAGCAAGACCTTGTTTTTTTTCTAGCAGTGTCCACTGTGTGTTTTCATGAAACTGCATTTCCACAGTTCTTAAATAGCTTGAGTTTATTGTGAAGGATACCTCTAATTTCAAACTCGTGCTTCTGGAGGAAACATTTTAGTTCAAGGTAAGGTCCATCTTACCTCCTTTTATATGTCTAATCTTTAAACATCTAGATGGGAGCTACACATCTCTCAGCTTTCTGTTACAATCAATGGAGAGAAACAAATCACAGAAAGTGATTCCGCTTGATCAAATTAGGAACTGAAGATAAGTTAGTGTAATTGCTGTCTTAAGCCATTTATTCCTTTCCATTGTCTATAGGAAATTTTGACAGTTAAATGTGAGCTAGTTACATTAACTCGTGGAAACCTTACCTTAGGTGACTGAAATCCCACCTTCCTTTCATTATACTGCACCTCATATATTCTGCTTGCTTAATTATGGATGCTGCTTTTAGCAGACAGCAGTTCTGTCTGTTTAATGTCACAAATTCAGTGACAGATACGCTTTGGAAAGAGATTTTGGGGTGAGCGATGTGTTACGATTGAGATGATTGAATGTATTTTGATGTGACAGTTATGTTGTCTAACTAGAAGTCAGTATTTTCTGAGTTCTGAGGAAAAATGTTCTGAGGAAGGACAATGATAGCACTGTGTAAAGGTAGCTGACAGCCCATGCGTGGTGGCCTGAAATTTCCAGACAGAAAGAATATCATAGAATCATAGAATCATAGAATCATAGAATCACAGAATGGTTTGGATTGGAAGGGACCTTAAAGCTCATCCAGTTCCAACCCCCCTGCCATCAGCAGGGACACCTTCCACTAGATCAGGTTGCTCAAAGCCTCATCCAGCCTGGCCTTGAACACTTCCAGGGAAGGGGCATCCACAACTTCCTTGGGCAACCTGTTCCAGTGTCTGACCACCCTCACAGTGAAAAACTTCTTCCTAATATCTCATCTAAACCTCCCCTCTTTCAGTTTAAACCCATTTCCCCTTGTCTTGTCATTAGTTGCCCTTATATGCAAATATGGACAAGATATTAAAATAAATGTGTGAAATATTATGCTTGGTCTGGTCTATATTAATAAGACTGGTTTTAGCCAAGCTATTTTCACTTGAGGCCAGAACTCAAATGTCTGTGAAGACGCTAGATGACCTGCAAAGAGAAGATGTGGGGTGGTTCTTGCTTTTTTTTTGCGGCAGCTAACTGTCTGAACTGCTGGCACTAACTGTCAAAAAAAAATGTGTTTGAAACACAGAGACTAGCCAGTATTTTTGAGTTAGCAATGAAGGCAAAAAAAACCCCCTTAATGTAGAAGCCTGAATCTATTACAAGTTGGTTGAGGTTCTTTGGTTTGGGTTTTTTTTTTTTCATAATATTGTCATCTTTGTGGATTGATGGTATGGAAGCTGTTTTGTCAGAGGAGTATAAAAATTTAGATGACCAGTTGTTCCTCAGAGGCAGAAAGAATATGCAGCTGCCGCCGATTATTTTTGAGATAATTCCGTGCAAACTCTAGACTTGAACTGAATACTTGTCCTTTGAAATTGGGGTAACGTTGTGGCAATGCTCAACTGTTCAGGAGGAAAGAGATTTTGACTTGTTGGGATTTGATGTTTATTTTAGAGCTTTTCAAAAGCACGATAGTATTTGGAAGATACTTTAATAGCAAGTGAGACTGTCACATAGACATGATAAAATGCATTTTATTATGCACTTTTGCAATTCACCAAATGGATAACCCTACTTTAAGCATAGAATTTATAGATAGAAAAGCATTGCAAGAATATAGCTCAATATTCAGAAGCATACCATCTATAAGAGGCAATGAAAACATGTCTCGGTGCTTGGAATTGCATTCTTTCATAGTTCATCACCAGAAATTGTGAAAGTAACTTTTACTAAAATACTTTGATTTTTTTCCATATTAGAATGTACAGCCTCTTCAAGTTTTATGTTGCTTTCATTTTTTTTTTTAAGTTTTCCATTCTGTTTTCAATAACTTATAAGGAGGTTTTTTTAAAAAATCTTCTTTCCCTCATGCATATTTTCTTTCACCAAGAAGGAAGTGTTGTGCTCTCAAAACGTTAACCTTTCCAACATCCCCATGTGATATTCATGCCTGAATATTGTCTCAGTCTACAGGGACATTATTCCTCACGGAGCTACAGGAAGATGTTGTAAGAACTGGGACTAAAGCTCTGGAGTCCCTGTAAAGCTGGTGCTCAGGGAGGTAGATGATGCTTTTCTATGCAGTGGCAGGCTTTTTTTTCTTAGGCTGAGTCAAGAAGTGCTGGTCACATGAGAAGTGTTTTGACTAGAAACAACTCCAGTCAAACAGATCTCTAAGGGTATATATAACTGTTGTGTTTCTGAACAAAGAATGATCAAATAAAAGCTTATGATGAGGTCTTAATTCAGTCCATGACAAAACATCCTCTGACTTCACTGAGGTCAGATTACATTTCAGGTATTGAAATGCTGTCTGAAAAAGCCTACTTTTTAATACATTTTAAAAAGGAAATTGTTAGTAATGAATGCATTTCTCTCACCATATCAATATAAATTAGAGATTAAAAGGATGGATAGCTTTTCTGTCGTATGTTAATATTTAACTCACTCCACAGATTTTTGTATATATAATAAATGGAAGGGTGTTGTCTGAAAGATTCAGCTTGAACTCTTAGTAGTTACTCATGGTAAGTTTTCTTTACTGTATTTAATGTTGAAGTAAGAGTCCTAAAGTAATTTTAAGTAGCATAAGAATTTTGCAATGTCCTTTAAATTTTTGCAGTGATATAAGAGAGTGACTTTTCATTGCTTAAAAAAAATAAATAAATAAAAAGGAGAGCAAGTGCCATCTATTTATATGTAAGTGTTAAAAAGTCATCCAGGTAGAACAGCCTTTTTCTGCTCTTGATCTACAAAGATAAATATATGTTAAATCCTCCAACAGTAGGCTCCCTGAGTTAGGATAACAGCTGGTTAGACCTTCTCAAATAAAAAGATACTGGAGTGTATTATCTTATAGTTGTTCCTTCCTGCATTTGAATGATGGAAGGAAGTTTTTTATTACAAATTTAAGTGTTTCTTTTGTTGTTTAGTTTCTTTATTGGAGATTATCTTGTAAACATATAGATCGTGGTAGTGCTTTTAATTTACCTATTAGTGAAATCTGAATCTTGTTCTGTCTTCATATTTCAAGGTTAGTCTGAAGTTTATTGAGCTGATGTATTTTAGACAGAAGTAGCATGTAGTACTTCTAAACAACACACATAGCGAAGATGATTTTTTATTTACTGGTTGTGCAAAAAAGGAAGCATATACAGTCTGGTATATTAGCTCGGATTAGTAAACAGTTCTGGGCAGTGAAGTAATGGTAGAAGAGCGCTTCATGATTCTTCTTGGGGGAAAATTATGAGCTTTGGGATCATCTAAGTTACCTTTTCCATACAGTAGTTAATATAACTTGGTTATTTTTAGTAGTATTTGCATACTTTCTGGAGGTTTTGTTTATTTGTTTTAATTGTGAGCCTGTGCAACCCTCATGAAGTTCAACAAGGCCAAGTGCAAAGTCCTACACCTGGATCGGGGCAATGCCAAACATACAGGCTGGGAGGAGAATGGATGGAGAGC
>NW_010322467.1:0-330 GCF_000700745.2 Antrostomus carolinensis
AAAGTCATAATCAATGGGAAAAAATGCACCTTTTCCTGAAGTCAAGTGATGTGGTGAAGAATTTCTACAGGTCAAAAATAACAAACACAATCCACAAGTTGTGAATAGGTTCCCTTTCAACTTCTGCTGGTTTGATCCACAAATCAAACACTTGAAATCTCCAAGCCATGCAGATTTTAGCTCCTGGTTCCATCAGTGTCAGATTCCAAGATGAGGATGTTTGAGAAGTGTGTGTGCAAAGAAGGGCAATGAAGCTGGGGAAGGGTCTGGAGAACAAGTCTTCTGAGGAGCGGCTGAGGGAACTGGGGTTGTTTAGTCTGGGATGAGGAG
>NW_010322467.1:389-937 GCF_000700745.2 Antrostomus carolinensis
GGGTCTCTTCTCCCAAATAACAAGTGATAGGACAAGAGGGAATGGCCTTAAGTTGTGCCAGAGGAGGTTTAGGTTGGATATTAGGAAAATAATTCTTCACTGAAAGGGTTGTCAAGCATTGGAACAGGCTGCCCAGGGAAGTGGTGGAGTCACCATCCCTGGAGGTATTCAAAGGATGTGTAGATGTGGTGCTTAGGGACATGGTTTATTAGTTGAGTGGTGAACCTGGCAATGCCAGGCTTACAGTTGGACTAGATGATCATAATGGTCTTTTCCAACCAAACTATTGTATGATTCTGTGAAGTGCTGAGACAGAAGCTTCCCAGTACCCTGGGAGCATTTTGTTCACCCAACCCATCCCTCTGACACCTCTCCTGTGTACACACCATTCCTTGCCACCTAGCTATAAAGCTGAGCAAATCTCTGAAGGAAGTCATTTCCCATCCTTGATGTGCTGATCAATCATGGAGCTCAGTATCACAGAATCACAGAATCCCAGAATGGTGGGGTTGGAAGGGACCTCAGGAGATCATCCAGTCCAACCCCCC
>NW_010322467.1:958-17068 GCF_000700745.2 Antrostomus carolinensis
CCTACACCAGGTTGCACAGGAAAGTGTCCAGTTGGGTTTGAACATCTCCAGAGATGGAGACTCCACACCTTCTCTGGGCAGCCTGTCCCAGGGCTCCAACACCCTCACAGGAAAGAAGTTTTTCCTGAAGTTTGTCTGGAACTTCTATGTCTTTTACTGGCCACGGGACTGGTGTGAGCAGGACTTCTCCTCCCCAGTAGTCAAAGGCAAAGGTTGGGAGTGTGCACATTGATATTTTTGTGCCAGGACCTAAAGGAACCAGTAGAATTTTAAGCCTTTCTTGTGGATTGAAAGTTCATACTTATTCCCTTGCAATATTTAATACCTTGCAATGGATCCTGAGGAATATCTGCCCACTTGATCATTATAATTAATAACAACACCACGCTGCAGGGAAAAAGACTTGTCTAAATGCTTTCAATTGTTAATGACTCAGACTTTAAGGTTTAATTCCTCCTATTCCCTCCTTGTTAATTAAAGGCACTCGGTCTCTGGTTGTGTCAGGCAGATGAAGATGAGGAGATGCAGAACAGCTGGTACTGCCACGGCAGAGAAATCGGGGAAAAAATGATCCCAGCCCTGGACACCCTGGGAACAGGGATCGCTGCGGACAGTAGTTTGCTTCATCTGACAGCAAAGATGGGAAATGTGCAATGTGGTGATAAACTCCCTTCTCAAGCTTTTTAAGTCCTTTTCTTTACAACCCAGAGATTATGTCTATAGCTTGATTTCTGCTCCGATTCCTTGATAGGAATTATTTATTTTGCAGCTGTCAGACTGTATTTGCCACATGCGGAGCTTTTCTATTTCATCTCTCCCAGATATCCTGGGGTTTTATACCTGAGTTTATGTTATTTGTGGCTCTCTTAGAAACATAATAAAGCCAAAAATAATTGTGTTGATTACAACTCATATTGAAGTTTTTCTGCTAGGAAGTAGCAGAGTTCAGGACCTGGTGAGATGCTTTCCAGGCAGAAAAAGGGTCAAGTGACAACAATCAATACATTTTGAAGCATAGGTTATTTATTTGCAGCAGCACTGGATCAGATTATAAATTCCCAGATCTAGGAAGAATCCTTCTTGGGATCTACTCAAAATAGCAAAATTAATATTCATTAATTTATTTAGCAAGATTAAGGCGGAAAACAAAATCACCGTCAGTTGACAGCAACTTCTCTGCCCCCATTCAGTATAATCTTATATATTTTCAGTCCTCCCAACCTTGTAGTTGTTTTGTGCAGCAGCCAAGATGCTGTTGAGTAATGGAAAGCTTAATCAATCCCCTCCGGGGAATACATGTAAATAAGGAAGTTTTGGCGTAGGGACAATATGACGGTACATTCCTTGGGCAGTGCACATGAAAGAAAAAAAAATCCCAATTAAATAATTTTTCTCTGCTTGAAAAAAAAAAAATGATGCTTTCTTGTTAGGCTGAAAATATCCCCCTGGTTCTTTCGTATCTCCAAAGTAGCTTGGAAATGAAAGCAGCTTTGCAGAAAGGGCTTTTGAGGAGAATTTGTAGTGGTCTGAATTATTTCCCTTGGTTCTGCCTGGATTCAAGCAAAATTTGGAATATTTTTTGCTGAAGAAGTTAAATTCTGCTCAGGGATTTGAACCTCCCTCCCTCTCCCTAGACTCTTGCTGCCATGGGAGAACAACACACCCTTTTCCCCTTTAAAAACAAAAAACCCACCCCCACACAAAATTCCATTCGTCCTTTGCCACTTGGAGGATAAAGAGAAATTTAAAATCTCTGCATGTTTCACAAGATGCCACTTCTTCAGTATTACCTCCCTGCAGCAACTGCTGCTCATAACTAACTCAAAACACCAAGAATTACATTTTTTTTCAGTGGTTAATCCTGTTAGAGCAGAGAGGAGCTGAGGGTTAAAGTAGGTTTCTCTCCTCCACCAGCC
This sequence comes from Antrostomus carolinensis, assembly GCF_000700745.2. Taxonomy (NCBI): domain Eukaryota; kingdom Metazoa; phylum Chordata; class Aves; order Caprimulgiformes; family Caprimulgidae; genus Antrostomus; species Antrostomus carolinensis. The sequence goes on from NW_010322467.1 coordinate 2,875, forward strand.
ACTGTGCCTGGGAAGTCCCAGGACACTGTCATCTTCCTTGACTGTGATGGTTTGTTGAAAACTTGGTGGTCCACCAAGTTCCAAAATTCTAGGACAGATGGATAGACAGAGATTTCTCCCAAACTTCATGTCTTCATTTCTTTTTGAAGGAGAAAACAAAAAAAATAGCCGATGTTTGAGCTGCTTTGAGCCGATCTGAGCACATACATCTGGAGTATTGCTTATATCTCCAACCAGGCAGTGCCTACGAGTCCACAGTTTGCTTTGCTTTGAATTCATTATTCCACTTAAATAGCTTTGGCTTAGAGAAGACCCTTCTTACCAAGAGCTCAACCATGATTTGATGCTATAAACCACATTTTGAGTTCATGCCAGTCTTCAAAAATGTATGTTTGGAGTGAAATCTCATGAGCACAATAGTCCTATTCGAGGTGTGTTTCAGCCTAACATTTTGCAAATCATGTGCAAGGAAAATACTGAGATCCTTGAAGCAAACAAGTGGTGAACATACCCCAAGGGGACATCTGCAGAGAGCAAGGAGTTCAACAGAGCTGCTATGGTGGAACAGTAGGTAATTGAGAGAGTCAGGGTCCTGTTGAAAAGCTTTTTAAATTGACCGCAAGTCACAAAAAAACCCTTTCTCTGGAGCCACAGAAATCCAGGAAGAAAATGAGAAATATTTTAATTTTTTTTTTAATCTCCCTTTCCAGGATGATGATCTACTTGACCTTAGCATGACAAAAGAGGGAAAAAAACCTGAGAAACCCTCCCCAGGCTAAAACTCCTTCATACTTAAGGGTTGTTGGCTTTTTAAGGTGAAAGCAGAGATGAGTTATCCTGTACCAAGCATTTGGGACACTCGTGTGTCCCAAGGGAGGGCTTTGCTCCCTGCTCATATATGAGCTGTCTGCAGCTAAATGGGGCCTCCACTGAACCCCCAGTCTCACTGTCCCACCATATCCTCAGATCCACCACATCCCAACAGATGATGCTTTTTGAGGGGGCTTATAACAACATACCCACATGTGGCATGGGATGACAGATGGAAACCTACCTACAACCCCAGACCCAACGGTGAGATAAAGCAGCTTCTCTCTTCAAAGGGAGGTGATTCTGCCTCTCTGCTCTGCTCTGCTCTGGTGAGACCCCACCTGCAGTGCTGTGTCCAGTTCTGGGATCCTCAGCACAACAAAGACATGGACCTGTTGGAGCAGGTCCAGAGGAGGGACACAAAAATGATCAGGGGGATGGAACAGCTCTGCTGTGGAGAAAGGCTGAGAGAGTTGGGGTTTCTCAGCCTGGAGAAGAGAAGGCTCCAGGGAGACCTTCTAGTGGCCTTTCAGTACTTAAATGGGACCTATAAGAAAGATGGAGACAAATATTTTAGCAGGGCCTGTAGTGATAAGACAAGGGGTGATGGTTTTATCATAGAATCATATAATGGTTTGGGTTGGAAGGGATCTTAAAGATCATCCAGTTCCACCCCCCCTGCCATCAGCAGGGACACCTTCCAATGGAAAGTTTTAAACTAAAAGAGGGGAGATTCAGACTAGAGATAAGGAAGAAATGTTTTACACTGAGGGTGTTGAAACCCTGGCCCAGGTTGCCCAGAGAGGTGGTAGAAGCCCCATCCCTGGAAACATTCAAGGTCAGGTTGGATGAGGCTCTGACCAACCTGATCTAGTTGAAGATGTCCCTGCTCACTGCAGGGGGGTTGGACTAGATGACCTTTGAAGGTCCCTTCCAACCCAAACCATGCCATGATTCTATGATTCAGACTCATCATTGCCTGAACGTCTGACGTGTTGCTTGACAATTTGTGCCCCAGCTGTCACCACTCTACACACACGACTCATTGTCAACACTCCTATGTTTTTAGTGTCATGAAAGGCAGATGTTACAATCAAACAGCCCCACGAAAGCCCCCAAGACTTGAGCATCTGCAGTCATTATAGCACCAGGAATGCATTTTGCAGAGCTCTTTTAGTTTGTTATAGAGTGGAAAAGAGATTGAGGTGAAAAGGAAGATTTCTTTAAGGGTTTTTGAGTGCGAGGGAAAAGTGTGCAGAATTTAAGAGATGAGTGAGGTGCATCCATGTGTGTGAGACAGGGCTTCAGGGAGGAGCTGCAGTCATCACTTGGACATTGTAATGTGATGGGGGTGTTGATCTCGTCAGCTCCTGTGATGGAAAGAAGCCACCACGCCTGCCCTCAAACACCGCAACCTCTTTCTCTGCTCTGGGAATGCCAATGAGAGGACATGGGTCACCTTGCAAAATAACCAGTGCTGCCCAGCATGGACACCTGGGAGGGGGCAGGAGGTTGTGAAGCCTCTGTGAGAACTACATGGATTCAGACTGGTGAGGAGAGGAACTGGGACCTGACAATTTGATGCTGAGCTGGTCTGCCTGCCTTGGACCAAGGATAGATGAGCAGGGATGTAGCCTTGGAAGAGATTCAGGTCCCATGTAGGGATGCTAAAGGTACAGAGTGAGACAGGTCTGATCCTGTGTAAGGTTACCTGAGGAGGCAATGCTATTGAAAAAAAAGAAAAGACTCAATTTCTTAACTGAATTCAGTAAGATCTGCCTTGCTTTGCCACCACAATCCCAGGCTCCCAGTGATGTGGGAATCCCTGGGGCACAAGATGCCCATGAAGAAAGGACAAGAGAAGTCCCACCACCATTATGCAATTCTCTTCTGCATTCAGCTTGTTCTCTCTGCTGTAAATATTCCCAGGGAAGGGAAGAGTGTCCTTCTTTAGGACAAACTCTCCCCTTGTGAGACAGCAAAGTGCTGCAGGGCAAGGAATCTATTGGAGGAGCCGGGTGCTGTTGTGCCTGCAGAGAGCTCACAGCACCTTGGGTGTGCAAGGAGGAATGATTCTCCTACACATCGGTTTTGGGAACTGCTGAGCATCCCTTCCACTTTGTTGCTCTTGGGAGGGTTGGCAGCAGCACAGGGTGGAGATGGCAATTTTCCTTTGCAAGTTCAGAGCAAGGTTTTGCTGCGGAAGAATGAAAAGCAAAAATTTCCCTGTGGAATGAACATTCTGAGGAGAAACCAGCTTGGAAATACCTTTGAGCTGTTCCATTTGGATAGTGTCTAGCTACCACTAGCAGATACGTCCTAGTACAATAATACTGGCATCAAATGAGTATGATAAAACCCAGAAGCAAGCAATTTCCAAGCAGGGGAGTTATCCCTCATTTCATTTTATAGGGCTGAACATTCCCAGGGGAAAGCCATCCTTTTTGATCACCCTCCCCACAATGAACACCTTCAACATTTCCTCTGAAACACTGATGAACCCTGACCATTCCCAAAGAGAAACCACTTCAGGAAATATATTTCCAAGCAGCTTTAACTAGGAAGCCCAATAAGCGGATTCAGCTCCATCACATGTAGCTCCTGGTGCTCAGACACACCACAAGGTCCCAGTACTGGGTAATTAGGAGAATATATGCTGGAATCAAGCCCAGTGAAAGCAAACATGCGGTCCTTAAATTCTTTGACATCCATTATGGTAAAATTCCCCTTTCTTGTCTCTCAGTCCTTTTTTTCCACATTTCTGCTCCCCAGTGTTATGTCCTGGAGGCAGGAAAGGGTTGCTGAGGCAGTTGCAGTTTTTTCAGCAAGTTGAAAGAAGATGAGCTGTTATTTTATACATGAAGATGCACATACATGCTCTGTGGTCCAGGAAAAGAAAAGAGATGGATGAAGATAAAAGTGGAAATAAACCCTGCCAGCAACTCAGCCACTGTGACAGGAGGGGATTGTCTCGAGCATTTAACAGAAACAACCAAAGGCAAGAAAATGAGAAAATGGGATCATTGGGCATTTCAACAATTCCTAGACCTCTAGATCAGGTAGCTGGTAGGGTCAGTCCCTCTGGATGGTTGTCCTCTGGTCTGCTGGTTCTCTCCTAAGTTACCAGCAGTACTGATGTACCCTTTAAATTACCTGGACATCTGCTTGGTAAAAAAATCTAGGAGGACTGTGACAAAATCCTCTTTCCCAGTCTCCAGGCCAAATGGTGGAGACATTTGTTTTGGCATCAGTTGACTGCTCCTCCTGCATGGTGGAGGTGAGTGAGCCATTCTCTGCTATGAGACACGGAGGACTTCACACTGGACTGTTCTTAGATGCAGCTTGGTGTCCAGACTTGGGTCCCTTCCATTGAATTGGACCTCAAGAAACTGGACAGTGTGTCCAAATGAGAAGAAGACAAGTACATCTAGAGAGCACAAAGCATGAGGAAAGTTAAAATGAACTGGGTTAACTTATTTTAGAAGGGAAAGGACTAGGAGGTAAGGAAAAGATCAGCTTCCCAGTAGCTAAAGCATTGTGACATGTAGGACTGACTGAATGCTCTTGACATCCACTAAGGAAGGGCAGGAGAGGAAAAAAAAAAGAAGGGAAAAAAAAAAAACAAAAGGAAAAGAAAAAGAAGGATTTCGTTTGGGAAGCAGTAAAGGCTGGGAAAATGCTTGGGACTTGCTGTGAATATATAAGTTCCTCTCTGGGAGCAGGTGTCAGAAATAGATTTGAAAAAAACCTACAAAGGAAGGATCTAAGCATTTGTCCTGCTTCTGACCAGATGCTACACACCTTTTTTTTTTTTTTTTGCAGCTCTATATATCTTTCATGGTGAACACTGAACACTACTGTCTTACAAGCTTCTTTTATGGTCACCTGTCTTCACTAAAGTAGGTGCCTTTCTTCCTTCTGCCCCATTTCAATCTCAGCCATGTGTAGTTCATAGAAACCCATGGGATCATCTTGCTGGGACCCATGACCCTTGTTGGGATCCTTTAGACCCATGACAGCAGTTCTGCTCCCAGAATGGTGTTGATCTTCCCAGTCTTTTACCACATGCCAGCAAATAATTTACTGATATCTACCCATGCTTTTAACTTCAGGAGGAGACTTCAAACTTTTCCTGAGCACTTTCAACAGATGCATCCTGTTATCGACCAAGCCTTTCACACGATGCTATTTTGGAGTGATCATGCTGTGGAGTCAAAATTACAGGACAAACTCTACTGGCTCTCAGCTCACAGAGGAGCATCTCCACCCCAGCAAGAAACCAAAGTGAACAGATGCCTCTTTTGGGCTGTCCAGATGGCTTAGTAACTGCAAAAGGCATAAGAAGGATCATAGCCTACAGCAGCTTTCAAGTGGCCAAACTGATCTGGAGTGAACAACGACCTTCATAAACCCACTTGATGAAAAATATGTCCTTGCAGCAGGGTGATGAGGAGGAGGACTCTCTTCCTCTGAATCTCTTCTGCCACAGATATTTCAGCCGTGCAAACATTTTAAATTGAGACCAGCATGCAGTTAGCTCTCGCTACTGGAAAATCCACTTTTCCACCCCAATTTTTTGCTTTCTAGGCAGCTTGCCAATGGGGACCTGGCAGCCAGCTTGCTGGGTGCTTGCTGCTCTTAATCACGTTAGAAGAGAAGCACTTCCCTGGGACAGAGGCAGACACTGAAAATAAAGGAGATGATTGTGGGCTGATCTTGCTGAGGGAGGTGAGCAAAAATCCCACCAGAAGTTAGATGTGTGAAACTTAGCACTGCAGAAATGACATCTTTGGTGTCCAAATGCTTATTAGATGGAGTAAAAAGAGAGTCTGGAGACATTCACAGAGATGATGAATGAATAGGACGTCTGGAAGTCTTGAATCCAACTGCCTGCTCAAAGCAGGACTATCCCCACTACTGGATCAGATTGATAAGGGCTTTGTCTGTCACAGTCTTAAAAACCTGCAAGGATGGAGATCCCACCAGTTGTCTTTTCCAATTCCACTCCACATTCATTGCTCTGTCTCACTATTTCTCCCATTAGGTGAGAAGTTCTTGCAGCTCTTCTGTCTGTGCAGTGTTGCTGCAGAGGATCTCTGGTCTTAGCTGGCTTGTTCGTGGTCCTGTGCTACCACACAGCATGGCGTGATGTGGACATTGTCAGAGCATTTGGAGGTTTTGAATCAGTGGCATGTTATGTCATGAAATAACCCAAAAGACATTTAAAAAATACAAATCAACAGAGGTTTGAGATCTCCTAACTTGTGTGTTTAAATGACTTCCACATAAAATGTTCCTCATTATAAAATAATTTCAATTTGTTTTCACTGGAAGATTTTGAATATAGGTTTTTCTTGATGTAAACCAGCATTTTTGATGGGAAAAAATCCAGGCGTTTCAGTGAGAGATATCTGGCCATCTCCTTTGTTGAATCTCATCTGAGTGGGTCATGTGCAATAAAGTGCACGTTCATCATGCATGTATCTGAATTAGCTTTTGCAGAAAAGAAAGGACTGGTTAACTGCACTGAAATTAAGTTAGCTTCTGTGAAGGACTCTTGACTATCAGAGTGGAGATGCAGAGTAAATTTACTCCCTGGGAAACATCAAATGCTTTTTTGCTGGGCTCCTAATCCAAGCAAGGACAGGGCTCTTGATGGTGAATTAGGATTCTTACTGGTGAAATGAATGAAGAAGTAGTCAAGCATTGGAACAGGCTGCCCAGGGAGGTGATGGAATCACCTTCCCTGGTGGGATTTAAAAGACAGGTAGACAAGGTGCTCAGGGACATGGTTTAGAGGTGGAATTGGCAGTGTTGGGTTTATAGTTGGACATGGTGATCTTAAAGGTCTTTTCCAACCACTATGAGTCTATGTTTCTGTGAAATGGAAAAGAGAAAATTGTCCTTTTTTAGAGAGAGGGGAATAACCTCTGAAGGTCTGGGCTTGCACAGCTTGCTCGTTGCAAGCGAAGCCACCGGATAACTCTTATCTAATGTGAGCAGATTTGTCCTACTGCCGCACTTGAAAGGCAGATGGAAAAACCTTAGTCTGGTCACTCCTGTTTTAAATTATGCATCTTCCATCTGCTGACTTGAGCACAGACGTGCTTACAGTAACTGCTGCGCTTCTTAAAATAACCAGCCTGCTGCAATGGCTACTTATGGAGAGGTTTCACACACCCCTGACTTGCCTAGTCCAAGCTCTCTCAGCTTCTGTCCCTTGCTGATGTCACTGCAGGTGAAATTTTGATGTCATCTGGAGGAAACTAAGTGGTAAAGATTTGGTCATCTCCAAGCACAGGCCAGGCAGGCCAAAACGTCATCGTGTCAATTAAAACTGCTCCCTCTTTCAACCCATTAGTAGGAAATTTACATCCTTTGCTTTGACTGCTCCAAGGGACCTGATCTGCATGGAGAGTGTCTACACATGACACCTGAAAACCTCCCTGAGGGACCAGAACACAAGCTCGAGCCCTGGATTGACTTTAATTTTGGAAAACTCTAACCCCTGAACCATAACACTCCTTATGACAGGTCTTGGCATCCTCAGGAGACCACTGCAGCCAAGCCTGGTTTCCCACCAGTTCAGAGCAGCCCTGGGTGCAGGTGCAAGCATATTGGCCCAGCATCTCCCTGGAGCAGAGCCAGGGGTTGGTTAGATGGGGACTCAGGCTGCCACGCTCAGGTCACTTGCAGACAGTGCTCACATCCCTGCCAGACATGTTCCACCACATTGAACATGTTAAATTCTTTGCCTCTTTCCTCAGACTCTAAATCAATTCTGTCAGCTCTTTAATTATTTTAATTTTTCTTCATTCTCCAAATCCCTCCAATATATTTTATAGATATGGTACAGGCTTAAAAAAGAAAGCTACTGCTGTGCCCTTGCCTCTGAAATATTACCAGAGAAATGTGTGTATTTCATCTCTGCCTTTCATTTTTCCAGACTTTTTTATTTTTTTTTGCTTTGAAGAAGCTTGAAACAGTAATAAACTGATGGCCACACTCCAACTCTATTGATCACCAGTGAGTGGGCAAGCTCTCCAGTGCCTGAGAATATATCCAGAAACAGGGACAGATGAATTACTGCATTTTCCCACAGAGAGAATGAGCTGCAGAGGATAAGACCTGCAATAGGGAGTTCAAAAGACCAGCCTACCCCGTGTCCAAATCCTCATTGGCATGAAGTCCTAATCTGGGAGAGAACCAATCATTATTTTAGTGGCTCAGCACAGCACAGGGCTAAATCATTCATAAATATTGTGACTCTAAATTTTCTCTACTTGAACAAGAGGAGAGCAGAGAAGGCAAGCAAGTGGGAAGGCTTTTCTACAGTTTTATGCAAAAAGTCAGTGCTGAGAATAGAAAACTCTTCCCAGCCTTTGTAGTCCTCACCAATGGTCCCATCATCAGTGCATTTTAGGAGAAAAGACAAAGAGTTCTCAAGTCAAAGGAAGCATTGCAGACTGCAACATTTGAAGAAGCCCAAGGGCTGCAAAGAGAGTGTCCTGCAGGACAACAGAACAGAGGCACCATGTCTTGTAGCTTTGACTTTCTCATGGGAGGATTCCTCCTTGTAACCCTGGAAGCTCCTGGAACTGCTGGGCTACTCCCTAAGAAGACCACAGGGTTATAGGATCATAAGATTGTAGGGTAATTGAGGTTGGAAGAGACCTCAGGAGGTCTCTGGTCCAACCTACTGCTCAAAGTAGGGTCAGCTGTGTGGCTGCACCAGATGGCTCAGAGCTTTATCTAGTCTGGTTTTGGAAACATCCAAGATTGGAAATGGCACAAGTTTTCTGGGCAACACATTCAACTTCTTGACTCTTCATGTAGGAAGTATTTCTCCTCCAATATCTAGTTTTAACCTTTCTGTTTTAACTCAAAAGAGTTGCTGGTGAGTATGAATGCAAAGGAAATGCCATCAAAGATGGGTGTTTCAGAAGAAGACAAACTTGGTAATGTTGTACTCTTTCCAAAAAGGAGACAAGTTTGGAGTAGGACCTCAGTCTATGGATTCCTCCAGACTTGAGGCAAAGGAAGAGGAGCAAAGCTTGGATGCAAATAGAGTGAAGACCTCACCCTCAAGTTTCACCACTGTGTCTGGGAGAGGTGCAAATTTGCATCAAACATCAGAGAACCCATTTTGCTTTCAAAAAGACAGGGAATATTTTTGAAATCATGAATTCTTCTAGGATGGGAAAGCATTTTCTTCTTCTTACTTGAATTCAAGACCCCTCCCAAGACTGAAAAACAGGTGAAGGCTGATGCCATGAGTGGTAATGAGCAATGAATCACTACAGCTTGCAAGATGAAGCTGTGAGAAATCAGAAGAGTTTGCAGCTTCTCTGCTGTACCCCATGCAGTGGTTGGTGCTGGGGAGTATTTCTGAACTGTCTTTCAACTGGATGTGCAAGTGAAGTTTTCATTTGTATGTTAGGTGCTGAAATGTTGGCCTCCAAGGCCATCCAGAGCATTACAAACCTGCCATTTCCAATCCTCGTGCAGTTAACAGTGAGTGATGGTTGCTTTTCTGATATATATCATGAAACTCAGATCCTGACAGGATTAATGCACTGTAAAAAGGCTCAAGACCTTCAGTGAGGCAGGGTGCTCTTTTAAGACATAAATGTCTTGAGTCCATGTGTGGCCAGTTTTGGAAGAGTCAGAAATCCTTCAATGAAAAGGTGTTTAGTGAAGAAAAATAGAAACAACAACAAAATGAGTTATCAACTGCAGAAAGTAAGCCACGAAAAGATTTTTTTCATCTGTACATACATATCCTGGGCTGCACCCAGAGCAGCGTGGGCAGCAGGTGGAGGGAGGGGATTCTGCCCCTCTGCTCCGCTCTCCTGACACCCCACCTGCAGTACTGCCTCCAGTGCTGGGGCCACCAACAGCACAAGGACATGGAGCTGCTGGAGCCAGTGCAGAGGAGGCCACGAGGATGATGCGAGGGCTGGAGCAGCTCTGCTGTGAGGACAGGCTGAGAGAGTTGGGGCTGTTCAGCCTGGAGAAGAGAAGGCTCTGGGGAGACCTTCTAGTGGCCTCCCAGTACCTGAAGGGGCTCCAGGAAGGCTGGGGAGGGACTTTGGCCAAGGGCAGGGAGTGAGAGAACAAGGGGTGATGGCTTGAAAGTGGTAAAGGGGAGATGGAGATGAGATGTGAGGAAGAAATTCTTGGTTGTGAGGGTGGTGAGACAGTGTCCCAGGTTGTCCAGAGAAGCTGTGGCTGCTCCTCCCTGGAAGTGTTCAAGGCCAGGCTGGATGAGGCTTTGAGCAACCTGGTCTAGTGGAAGGTGTCCCTGCTGCTGGCAGAGGGGTTGGAACTGGATGAGCTTGAATGTCCCTCCCAACCCAAAGCACTCTGTGATTCTATGCTTAAGTCAATAGCCGGATGACAGGTACTGATATTAACACACATTTGAAAGCCATGAAGTCCAAAGGAAAACAGATCTTTGGGTACAATAAACTAAAGGATTTTACTTTGATATATGTGTCCAGGCAACTAAACACTACAAGAAAATATAGAAATAAAGGCACATTTTTTTTTCTTTCTACTTATCTTTTTATAGAATGAGATTTAACTCACATTATCCCCATTAAATTCAAGAGAATTTGCCGAGGGGGTTTCATCTGTTCTGCAGAGATCTAAACTACCATTTCAAGATACGACATTTCCCAAAGCCTTTTTGCGGTAGGAGCAAGGCACCTTCTTGGAGAGTGGGGATATGAGCATCGTTGTGACAGAGAACGATTCAGTCTTGCAAACTGTTCTGACCCCTGTCTCACTTTGTTCCTCCTCAATTCTGTATTTGCACAACTTCTGGTTTTTTTCCTGCACATCTGAATTTAATAACTTTTATTTTAAGAATTGTGAAAGGGCTGCTTATTGCATAGCTGTAGTTTAAGTAGCTTTCCTAGTAGCAAACCAGTTTAATTTTGTTAATATTGATAATTTTAGAAATCAATATCTGCCATAGCTTTACATCATTCTGACTCTACTCTCCTCAGGAGAACCTCTGCTCGTTTCTCATATGTATTGACATTAAAGTGAGACCAGGAACTTCAATACTCACCTGGGTGTGGGGTAACTCTCCTCTCCTCACTTCTGTCCTCCCATTTCAATATGAGTTGCTCAAGCCCCCATGAAGCCCTTGGGAATTCCTCATGACAGATTTAGGCCTCAGATCATATTAAAACAAATTAAAGGTAAGCAATAAGTAGCAATAAACTATAGCTGTACAGCTGTCACATCAGCAGTTTGAGAAGCATCCCAGAGTACAATTTCATTGATTTTAGTGGAATTATGTCATGCATTAATTTGGGCCAAAACCATGATATATATTTCAGTGCTCCTGAAAACCCTTTTGAAATTTATTCTCCAGTGGAGGTTCCATTAAAAGAAAATGATGCCAATTTTAACCATTGATCAGAATAGATTGTAACACATCTGAGTGGAGAGATTGCAGAAGACCTCATAGAAGACTGACCTTCTGATATGTTGCAGAAAGATTGCTGGAAACAAGGGAACAATTCAAGAGTTATTTGCTGAGAGCACCCAGGGGCATTAAAATCACTGTGTTATGGCAGGTTTGGGCTGTTGCTGTGTCCTTTATATACAGCTGAGAGAGACTTGCAAAAGAACCTCCGCTCAAGAAAGAGATCCAATATTTTTGCAGCTGATAACAAGGGAGCTTTGACAAATTTTAGATCAGCTCACTTGGAGGGAACAAAGGCTGCTGAAGTGAGTCAAGTTCACTCTTCAGTAGTCATGACAACACTTTCAAGAACTCACAGTTTAGGGGAGAAGTAAGGGAAAGAAATACTGATTGGTGACACAAAGTGGTCCATTATTGCTCGTACAGTATCTCTAACAGCTCTGAAGTTAAGAAACCAATGCTTGGTGGCATCCTGGAGGCCAGGCAGGATGTGGTATATCACAACTGATGTCACAGCTCAGCCAAAGGCAGCATCGTTGTGCTGCAGGTGGTGTGGAGGTCCCTGCAATCAGAGCCCAGGATATTGCAGACTCATCATGAACGTCCTTGGAAAGCAATGGAAGAAGTTAGAACCAGCTCCTTCCAGCTCTACACTTGGGTCTTTCTAGGAGACATTGTGGCTCCCAGGACTGCATCAGAGAAACAAAATGGCCATCCTGAGATCACAGAATCCCAGAATCACCCAGACTGGAAAGACCTTCAAGATCATCAAGTCCAATCATTAACCCAACACTGACAAGTCCCTGACTAACCCATGTCCCTCAGCACTGTGTCTACAGGAATCTCTAGATGCCTCAGGGCAAAGTCCAGGGGGTAACTTTGAGCTACTGCAGGTGGTGGCCTAAGCAGAGCAGTCAGACTTCATACTGAAGAGGATAATGAGATGCCCAACATGCTCCATCCTGCTGATTCCTTGTCCATCCACGGCATGGTCACAAACAGCTGGAGGACAGGAATATTATGAAGAGCTGCAACTACTTGCTAAATGGAAGTGCATCTTTGCAAGTGTTTGCTTTGCAAGTCACATCTGCTCCTTGAAAGTCTATTTCCCTTCTTTCCATTCCCTCAGGAAGTTTGCTAGTGCTTTATTAGTTTTTTCTTTTTCTTTTTTTTTCTTCTTCATCTTTTTGGATGTAATAGCTGCCCTCCAGCTATATCTCTTCTTTGCTTCTCATCCAAACAGCTCCTGCCACTTCTAATACCCATCTGGGCTATGGGAAACCAGAACTCTCACTAGGCAGTAATGGGCCAGTGGAAGCTTCAGAGTCTCCACAGCAGAGGAAAAAAGAATTAGGGTTGATAGTTGCTGTGCCCAGGCTCCTTTTGCAACCCCTAAATGAGCTCAACAGAGCAGTAGACAGGCTCATGTCCCCTGTGCTCTCCTGGGGATGTGTCTTATCCCACCCAGAGGGGCAGGCACAGAAAAGTCATTATCCATTTCTGGCCAGTTTCATTAAAGAAAAAGAAAAACCCAAAAAAGCATGACAAGTGTGGGATTGCTGGTGACCACAGTGCAGCAATGATCTGATCCTTAGGAGTGAAGCTGAAGGCATCCATATCTATTCCCAGAGACTCCTGAGAACCTCTTCAGATGGCTTCAGGGTTCAAAGAGACCTGGAGGCTGAGCCCTGTTCCACAGGGGTAAGAAATTTCATCCCTAACAAACAAGATTCATCTGGGAGATGAAAATACAGACATCCAGTAGGTGATTGAGCATGTCTTGAGAGAGCTTGAGTTCTTTGCCCACACAGATATGTAGGGTATCACAACATCTGCAATGGGCTTGCAGATGTGACACCACCTCTGGGAAGGTGGCAAAGGCAAAGCAGGAGACTTACTTACCCTAGAACATCTCAAATGCACAGCCCCAGGACTGGCTGCTCAGCCTGTGAGCATGGCTACCCACATCTTCTGTCCCTGATCTCCTGCCAGGCCAGCACTGCACATCTGTCCATGCCAATCCATTATCACTTGCCTTTCCATTTACTCCAAAAAGCCATACTGGGGTCCTGGGTTTTAAGAGTAGAGTGGACTGCCAAGTCTTACAGGTAAATTCCTCCTTTATCTGCATGTCAACCTCCCTCTCATGTCTTCTGGCAGCTTAGAGACCCAAAGCTGACCCAATCCACAAAACTCTGGGATAGGTCACAAGCACAGCAATCACTACATTGATTTCCACAGAAACTTCCCATGTCCTCTACCCTGCCTCAGTGCAGCACTGAAATCTCCTTAGACTGGAAACTCTCCAGATGTAACTGCAATTTCCGTAGACATCAATTGTATTTACTATTATGTTGATCTAGAACATGAAATTTTCACTAATTCTAAAATATTCACTAGCACTGGCAAGCAAACAAAACCCACCTCTCCTGAGGAGTCAACAAAGTTGGCTGTGCATGGAGGTAACTCTCATCACCACGTCAAGAACTAAGGGGAGGATTATTGCCTTCAGCTGTGCAGGAATCTGCCATTTCACCACAGACTTTTGTTCCAGATAAAATCAACTTTCCAAACTTACCCATGAACAAAAAAATGCAAATTTTCCATCAGCCCTATGAAAAATTCTTCCACTTCACTCAAATGACGGGTTTCATTTCCATTTCAGTCTTTTCATAATTTACTCTTTATCACGTCGAAAGAAAACGTGGTAAGAGCGCTGGTTGGCGGTTCTGTAGAGTTTAACGTAATAATATGCAGCAATAAGAAAATAACCTATTAAAGGAAAGGCATCCTATTAAAAGAGAGACATAGTTACAGGTATTAGAATATTTCCATCAACACCAGAAAGGTCAAACTCTTTCAGAACCACATTGTTTTCCAAGAAGTGCTGATTAATAGCTATTATGAGCAACACCAGAGAGTATGGCCGTATCATAAAGGGGA
>NW_010322467.1:17101-25194 GCF_000700745.2 Antrostomus carolinensis
AGCATTCTCTGGATAGCCTTCAGGTTCATTATCTCACCCACCGGCATTTGGAAGGTCTCCTAATGAGTCAAGCTTTCAGCAGATCATTCTGAAGCATTGGAGCTGCAAATGCTTAAAGTTGAGTCACTTTGTCATCATGAAAAGCTTTCATCATGTGCCCCTTAGAGTATGGAGAGGCTGGTGGGATGGCCAGACCCCTCTCCAGCTCCAATGGTGACACAGTCCTGATCTCCAGTGACCATCGGAGGCACTTCAGCAGGTAGCTCACAAGTAGGTGTCAACATATAGACCCCCCTAAAAGGAGATTTTTTTTTCAGCTTGAGGTATCTCCTACTCATTCAGATCTTGGCAAACCTGAGAAAGAGATGGGTTTAAGTCTTGTGGAGCAATTACCCAGAGGCCAGCCTCACCAGGCTGTGCTTAAGGACTTCAGGAACTGGGACTACAGGAGAGATTTTCTACCCAGAGAGACCTGAGGTTGTTTTACCTGGAAAGTGACATAACTGGCATCATCCCAGGGCTGCCTGAGGTCACCCAACTGTCCTCTTGCTCAACTCCACCCTCCCTGGAAACAATCCTAGTCCTGTATGTTAAACAACAGGGGGGAAAATAAAGCACATTATGTGTTCCTATCAGTACCATTAGGATATTTCCTTGGAGCTGCACAGCATATGGAGATGGAGATAGACTGGGTCAGCTTCATGGGGCTGCTCATTTATTAAACACCACCTAATAAAGAAAAGCCTTAATTTCTTTGAAATTGGCTTTTTGAGGGCAACGAACCATTTCCCACATTAGACCTTTTCACACATCTCCTGGACTTTCCACATGCTTAGACCACTGACAAAATTTGTTGAGGTGAGCAGTCATCCATACACTGGTTTGGAAGAGGGAGCATTTCTGGAACCTTGAACTTTCTGCTGATTTTACTTAGGGAACTGGGTGAAAGTGGAGCTAGCAGCCTAAAAACTGCCAGATTTCTCTGAAAATCTAAATAGCATAAGGAAAAAGAAGAGGAGGCTGAGGGGGAGACTTTAACACTGTCTACATTTACCTGAAAAGAGGGTGTAGGAAGGCGGGTGTATCTTTTCTCTCAGGTAACTAGTGATAGAACAAGAGGAAATGGCCTCAAGTTGCACCAAGGGAGATTCAGATTGGTTATCAGGAAAAAAAATTTTCACTGAAAGGGTTATCAGGGACTGGAACCTGGAAAGGGCTGCCCAGGGAGGTGGTTGAGTCACCATCCCTGGAGATATTTAAAAGATAGGTAGACGAGGTGCTCAGAGATATGGTTTAGTAGTGGACAGGTACGGTTGGACTTGATGATCTCAAAGGTCTTTTCCAACCAAACGACTCTGTGATTCTATGATTCTATGAAAGAACTGTTTTTCTCTAGCTTGGAGGCACAGCAATAATAAAGACTAGACCAAAGCAGGAGTTAGCTCTGGTTCTGCCTTTGCTGCAGGAGGACGAGCTGGTGAGTCCACAGGTTTGATTTACACCTTGTCAAAACCCTGCAGAACGGAGTAGCACAAAGCCAAGCCCCACGCATGTAACTTCCACGCATGAGTCCCACTCGGTGTGTTTAACAGTCACATAAAACAATTCCACCTAGCAAATGGTGGACAGGAAGACCTGACCTTTTTTAGAAAGAACTGCTCATTATTTCATTTGCCTTCATCCAAGTCAGCTGTGGCTTCCAGCCTCAGATATCTCCAATGCTTTTGGGTACCCTCTTTTTGCTAAAAAAATTAACAGTGAGGCTCTGGGAACTCATTGGGGAGATCTTATAGCGGACTTCCATTACCTGAAGGGGCTACAAGAAAGCTGGGGAAGGACTTTTCATAATGGCAGTTAATGACAAAACAAGGGGAAATGGGTTTAAACTGAAAGAGGGGAGGTTTAGATTAGATATTAGGAAGAAGTTCTTCACTATGAGGGTGGTCAGACACTGGAACAGGTTGCCCAAGGAAGTTGTGGATGCCCCCTCCCTGGAAGTGTTCATGGCCAGGTTGGATGAGGCTTTGAGCAACCTGGTCTAGTGGAAGGTGTCCCTGCTGCTGGCAGGGGGGTTGGAACTGGATGAGCTTTAAGGTCCCTTCCAATCCAAACCATTCTATGATTCTATGATTCTATGATTCTATGATTCTATGATTCTATGATTCTATGATTCTATGATTCTATGATTCTATGATTGTGGGGTGCTTCCCATGTTTCAGAAACCATAACCCACCCACAGACTGCAGATTGGATACCAGCTCTTTAAAGAAAATACTCCCAGTCCTTGAAATCCCTCCCTACACCCAAAGCTTTGCAAACCTCCTCTTACTTTTGGCATCTGTCTCCGGATTGTGTCACTCGCCAGCTTAGTTAAGAAGCTGATTTGAATATTGTTTTATCACACTGTGCTTCGTAGACAGCATTGAGTCAGCTTAAAACCAGCGCAGTGTGTACTGGCTTCCAGTTAATTATAGTCATAAAACATAATTTACTCCAGTGAAAGGAAATACTTTGAAACTGGAGGGCTCTTTGCTGCAGACACCAGTTCCTGTGAAGGGTTTTGCTTTCCCCCATTATCACATGGGGTATGATGCTAGAGAACGAGTTTTTCTGACTGTGGGATTACAAATCACTGAAGACCATATCCAGACTACCCCCAGTGCATGGGTGATCACAGTCAGGATGTTTTGCAGACAGTTTTATTCCAAAAAGCATTAATATAGCCCTGGGGAAAGAAAGAAAGGAACTGCATCCTTGGTAAATCATGGAGTCATAGAATCATTAAATATTGTGAGTTGGAAGGGACCCACCAGGATCATCCAGTCCAATTCCTGTCCCTGCACAGGACAATCCCAACATTCAGACCATGTCCCTGAGGGCCTTGGCCAAATGCTGCTGGAATCTTGTCAGGCTTGGTGCCATGAGCACCTCCCTGGGGAGCCTGTTCCAGTGCTCCACCACCCTCTGCCTCAAGAACCTTTTCCATATGGCCAAATGAGGAGCCTGTCTCTTGCTTGAGATGTTTTTGCGGAGCACCAAGCTCCCCAGGTACCCATCCTCCCTCCAGCGGGGTCTGGCTTGGTCCCTGGAGAAGTCCATTGTGTGGGTTGGCATTTCCTCCTGTTTTAGATCTCCAGACAGTAGACTAGTCATAGTGCTTATGCCCTAATCAAGAATTTGTTTTTCCAGAGGCCAGATACTTGCAGTGTATCCCCCTCTCAAACCACTGACAGTCGAGCTGCAGCCTGGTCATTGTCCCTGCCTCAACATCACAGGAAAAGCTGTCTCCATTGTAGGGAGTGGATCACCTCTTAAACCCATCTACTAGATCAATCTCATTAAATAAATCCATCTTATTAAATAAATCCATCTCATTAAAAACTTGATGGTTCAAGAGGTGAAGGCAGAGACAAGAGGAGATCAGGGTCCTCCTCACTGTAGATGAAGCTCTTGGAGACATCCCAAGTATAAGACTCAGAGTTATTCTGGGAGCATTTGCATGTATGAGAGTCTTTCTCCCATTGTCCAGGAGAGGATTTCTGGCCAGAAACCACATCTGAGGTTTACAGAAGAGGTTCAGGGTTGCATGGCTCAGCATTTTATTACCAAGAGGTCACCTTGGATGAATGCCCAGATACAGAGAAACAGGGGGGAAGGAGTGTGGCTGTGGCTGAGGACATATGGTGGAGCTGCAGCAACAGCAACCTACCTTCTTCTTCAAGCTGTCATAAGTACTTAAAATAGGTGGGAGAAGAGCAGGCACGAGCTGGAATATCCAGGGAAGGTCTGATGGGAACAGCTATTGTTGATGAGCAGTGGTAGGTCTAACCTTGGAAGGGGGTAATTTTTTCCCAGCAGTGTTTGAGATATCTGGGAAGGCCAAGGTGGAAATGCTTTGCTGATAGAATAGCACATAACCAAATCCCCTGCCCTCACCTCTTTCCTTGCTCCTCACCACTGAATGAAAAACATCTCATCCACCTGGTTTTTTTTAGCAGATCTGGCATGAAAATTTAGGTGCCCTCAGCTTTCTTCCCACCAGAGTATCCCCAAAGCAATGGGGATGGAGGCAAGTGGAGGATATGTTTTAATTTACCTGGCCAGATGCTCTCTTTGACATTGTAATGGTGAACTTGATCCTATCTAAACATTTCTCTGGGTTCCTTCCCTAGTTCTGCTCCAGCACTGACACAGGGACAGTGGGTGGAAAAGCAGTTCTCCTTGGTCTGATTGCTGGATACTGAGTAGAAATGAAAGGCTGGTCTGAACACCCATCCTCCTGGTTGCCTCCCTTCAAAGCACTGTCTGTGCTGATGAATGGAGGTGACATATCTTGGCCAGACCTGGGTATGGAAGGTGCTTGATGGGTCTGTGATGTCCTGATGAACCTGTGCATGCCTTGCCCCTGCCTTCAGATGGCCTCCTCCCTTCCACTCCTCATGATTAGATAATTCATGATATAGAAAGGAAATACTCAGATATATGTACCATCAGATGGTGTGTAATGTAAGAGTCAGACTCCCTGGGGAAACTGAGGCACAAGGTGCATTAGGGACGTGACCTTAGATCCCAACAAACCCTTAGGGGGTCCAGAAGAGAAAACAGCACTTGTGGCTCCAGCAGGCACTGCCAGCCAGACACCCTTCGTTAGGTTTTAGTTAAGTGCTAATCAACCAGAAATATGGTTCCTCTTCTTCCTCACTGACATACTCCCAAGTCCCACAGCATCTCTCAGAGGAGACACTCTGTGTCATCACTGCCAGCATGTCCTGTGTGTGTCTTTGGTCAGCCTCGCTGGGGACATGAGGAACAGGACCATCAGGGGAATAAAAGCACTTAGAAGAGCAATGTCCATCACGTTTGGTATTTTATCAGCCTTCCACTTCTCTTTTTTTCATGAACTATTAGGAAACCATTAGGTTCCTAATGGTTTTTTTCATGAACCATTAGGAAATGGGAAGCGTTGCTCCAGGTTTGGGCAGAAAAGACTCCAAAGAGAAAGAAAAGTCACCCACAAGCCTTGGGGACATGAGAAGAAACATATAGAGACAAAGCAGGAAAAAAAAAAACCCCAACAAAAAATGCCCTTAAAATGCTTTGTTTCTCTGGCAGTTGCTTATTTTACTGCAGAGGAGATTGAAGTTCTCCATTTCCTGGGTGTGTCACAGGAGCAGCAGAGTTGAGATACAAGCTTTTAATGAAGTTTATGGAAATTTGGGTATGTTTATATTTAGCAAAACAGATTTAGGAGTACTAATAAAGCAGCAGATGAGGCGTAGAAAAGAGCTGGTGCAGTTTTCCACTACTTATTTTTTAGTTTCCTCCCACCTTTCCCAACAAAAAGAGTTGGTTTCTGTTGCCAGTTTCCCTTCAAAACAAGTGCTTTTTGACAACCTGTTTATTCCTAAATGCTGCTGAAACATCTCACCGTGTTGCATTCATCACCTTTATTCTGTGAGCAACCAGGGGCAATTCAGCCCATATTTGCTTTTCCTTAAAGCAAATTAAATTTTCCCAACTCCACTGACTGATTTTTGTTCCATAACATGGGAACATTGAGACAGGCCAAAGCAGGGCCATGATTTTCATTATTTAGAGTCAGATTGAAGCTGAAGCAACGTTTTCCATTAGAAAAAGAGTGAAGGTTGGTGCAGCCACCCAGATGTGCTGGGTTCAGATGCAGAGGTTGCACCGTGGATGCTGAGGATGCAGGATGAATCTCAACCCTGGGGATGTGGTTGGTGGAGGAGGCAGAGATGGAACTGCCCAGTGATGGATGGTGACTCATCCTGGAGAAGAGCATGGGACACCAACAGAGACCTGTAACCATTATCCCTTCTCATGCACCACTGCTGAGAAAGCAGCAAGTCCATCTTCAAAGATCATGGTGGAAGGATATGTAGAGAAGCATGAAAATTCATGGATGCCAAGTGAGGACAAAGAGGGTGATGGGTCTCCAGGTCCTCATCTATTGCGTGGGCAGGCTGGCTAATTAACCACGACTATAACCTAAGAGCAAACATATGGTGCATTGCCCCCTGTCCATCACACACCTCCGTGACCCAGTGCTGACAAGTGCTTGGATTTTGAGAAGTGAGTGAGCTTGGAAGGGGAGGCATGGAGAAGCAGCGAAGCTGCAATATCCTGAGGATGCAGCCTAGAGCTGTCCTTCTAAAAGGAAATATTTAGGTCAGATATTTGGAGGAAATTTTTCACCCAGAAGGTGTTGAGACACTGGAACACGTTGCCCAGAGAAGCTGTGGATGCCCCATCCCTGGAGGCATGCAAGGCCAGGTGGGATGGGGCCCTGGGCAGCCTGATCTAGTGGTTGGCAACCCTGTCCACAGCAGGGGCGTTGGAACCAGAGATCTTTAAGGTCCTTTCCAACCCAAAACATTCTATGACTCTATGATTCTATGATCTGCATCCCAGAAATACCACTGAGGGGGTCAGAGGGACGTCACGGAGATGATGGGTTTCATCCTGCCTCTTATCTCAGCCAGCCATGGCCTCCACAGCCACACTTGGATCTACTTGGACATCTCTTTACAGATGAGGAAAGCCAATGAGCAGAGGCAAGTGACTCAGCAATCTTTGGAAGAAGATTCTTGGGAGCCCCACCTCTCCCTGACATCCTGCTGCAACATCTTTAAAATATTTTCCACTCACCCTGGGAGTGTTTGTATTAAGAAATGAGACAGATTTGGGGCCTGTCAGCATTATACATTGCCATGGCGGTAACCTCCAATGCAACCCAGCAGAGTCTGCTCAGGGTATTTCCTACCAAGCCCCATCTTGGCAGACCCCACCTGAGATGGAGTTTCCAAGGAGGGAAGGTTGGTCCCAGGCCCCATTTTAAGCAAACCTTTCCTTACCAGAGAGAAGCAGAAGCCCTTTGCACACGCAAGGGAGTTCACATTGACCATCGCTGCCAGTTGCACACATGAACCCAATGAGATTTACAGACTTATGCCTGTGTTGGCTGGATGACTGATGCTCTTTGAGCTTCATCCAGCCCATATCTGAGACATTTATCTCTCCCTGTTGGTTCCCTCCCTTGAGGTCTCTTGTTGTGACCATGAAACTGGTCCATCTGGTGAAGAAGAACAGTCTTTATAGCAGAGATTTCTATATTTGTCAGAGGTCTACATGAAACACAGAATCACAGAACGTTAGGGATTGGAAGGGACCTCGAAAGATCATCTAGCCCAACCCCCCTGCCGGAGCAGGAACCTAAATGAGATCACACATTTCATTAGCAGAAAGGATAGAGTTTAATTTAGGACTGGCATGGTCAATGTTTAAGTTTGAGATGGGGTTTCCTCACAATCCCACATCCCCTCCCAAACAGAAAAACTCCAAACAACACAGTTCAGGTGGTGATAACAAAAACTCCATTATTCCCTGTCTACCTCTTACACCATGGCAAGGCCAAATTCCTGTCAGATGGATAGACAGTCAACAGACAGCGGTCTCAGTTCTTGTCTGAGTGATTTAATGGACAGCTGACACACTGGATGAGAAAACCACAGCCACTCGTCTGGGTCTCAGGTGTTCCTCAGGGAACCCATTGCTACAACACAGAGTCTTGGAAAACATGAAAAACCCCATAAACTGGCAAGCACTCATGATACTTTTTTTTTCCACAGGAACCAACCATCTGTTTTACCAACATCCACTAGTGCTTTAAGGCACACCAGGGAGAAAGCTTGCAGAGGTTGGATGTCAGTAAATCAACACCGCTGAGATGAGGATTGTATCCAGATTTTGGCTTCAAGGCTCTGACACGAGGAGCAAGGAAATGTGATCCACCAAGATCTATTAATTAGGCAGGTGTGCTGATCAGGGAGTTTTGCCTCTAGCAGGACTTTGGGTCATACTGTAGCTGTTGGGGGCATCTGCGACCATCTCCTCCCAGGGAGGACTTCATAGACTTCAAGTTTAGTGCTGTGGTTTTTTTTATCTAGTCACCTTCTCTTTGCTTCTGTTTTCCTCCAGTTCATCTGGGGTGAACCAATAGTCCATCTGGATCAGT
Organism: Antrostomus carolinensis; assembly: GCF_000700745.2. Taxonomy (NCBI): domain Eukaryota; kingdom Metazoa; phylum Chordata; class Aves; order Caprimulgiformes; family Caprimulgidae; genus Antrostomus; species Antrostomus carolinensis. The sequence goes on from NW_010322467.1 coordinate 25,137, forward strand.
CGCTCTGATGGGGATCTCTGACATTAAGAAACCCACACGAGCACAGAATCACAGAATC
>NW_010322468.1:0-5885 GCF_000700745.2 Antrostomus carolinensis
CCTCCCCCAGCACCCCAAGTCCTTCTCTTTGAGGCTGCTTCATAGGCAGCTTAAAATAGTTTAACTTGCATTTTCCCCATATCCAATTTTGCCTCTGCTCTACGATTCATCTCAGTCAGCTGACACACAAAAAACCCCTTGTTCAGTTTATACAAGGTTAGGGTTTAAATGCATGCTATTTAAAATGTGTTGACTCTTATCTTCCCCAGCACATTTTTCATGTCACAAATTAAAATCTTGTCTTTACCTTCAAATCCACGTCTATATCTGCCCTGGTCAGGTCTCCTGGCTGCCATGGCTTTGCACAGTTTGCTTTTTATCTCCACTAGTTTTGTTCATTTCCTCCATTAGTTCTTTCTTCTATAGTGTCCTAGACCAAAATATCTGATATATATACACACACATACATATATATATATATATATATGCCCTCTTACAGGCATACATATCCATGTATATATCTATATATACCTCCTCATACAACCCCCGTTCTTCAGGACATTTATCAAAACATACCCATTCAGCTTCATGTTTTTGTGATGATTATTTCCTGGCCAAACTAAGCGAATAAAAAATATAATAAGAAGAAAGATAATGGCAACAATCTCTTGACCATATAATGCATAATTCTATCCATACTGTGTAATTTCTTATTTAGCGAAGGCTTAAGTAAGTGCTATAAATGTTGTACCTATAGGTGTGTCTGTGCAGTGCCCTGTTGCAATCAGGGTTTCAAGATTATCTCTCTGGAATGTGAATATTTAAATTTTTTAATATAAATAATAACATTTCAGGGACCAACAGGGTATGGAGAGCAGACATCAGCGATTTCTTCACAACGCCTCGATGTGTAGGTCTTGAAGTTTTCACCAGGTCATAAGGTATGCAGTGAGTGATAATGCAGAGCCTGCACAGAAATAAAGACAAGAAAGTAGAAGGAAAATGTTTTTATGAGCACGTGGGAGAGAGTTCATGCTTTTAGTAAAAGTGCATTCATCATTTAGTGCATTCATCTTTCTCTGAGCTTTCTGTTCCCTTAACACATTCTGCCATTGCTCAGCCTTGGAGGGAGTTTTTTGCTTGTTGCTTTCCTTATGGGTTTTTTTTGGGTGGGGGTTGTGGTATATGTAATAATTTTTTCTGTATTTTCAGGTATCAGGTGAATGAAAATCTGAGAATAGAGGGGTCTGCTTCAGCTCATAAATTTGAGACTTTTCCATCCGTATCCCCTTTAGTACTTTCCCAAACACATCACTGCAGGAAGAAGGTGGCAGATCCTCTCCCCCAACCCAGGAAAAACAGAGAGAACCTCGTCTGTACAACAGAAATCCAGGAGCTTTGGTAAAAAAAAGCCAAAGGTTTGCAGTGGAAAAACAAACACCTTCATCAATGGCAAAAGCAAAGCCTAATTTATGGTCCTTTCACCCGCTTGCAGATTTTCTTTCTGTTGTTAGTTTTCATATGTGAAAACACGCAGAGTGTAAATAATCTTTTGTAGGAAATGAAACATTTCTGGTCATTCAGTTAACTTAGCATCTGATCCAGTTCCTGTTGTGACCAGGATCAAAGTGAACAAGGATACAATATGAGACTCACAAAAAAGAAAAATAACGGACAGCTCACCAAGTTGATGACAGAATTGTAGCTTGCTCTTTGATTTTACAAAGCGAGTTCATAGGACCTGTCCCTGAAAAAAAGCTTTGCAGTCCCCGTGATGCAGATTTTTGGGTCTCTAGGACTTGCCTATATAGGGATGAACATGTGGTCTTTCCAATGTATGAAACTACACGTTTTTAATTAAAGGTGTGATTGCATGCTGAGCTACTTAAACTGGCGCAGCGTGGTAAGTGGACACCTTTAGGCTAACAATGGAGGTTTCTTTCACAGTAAATTGTTTAAGCTTACCTTGCCAAACTGAATTGAAAAAATGGTGACACAAACTGCTTTAGTGGCAGATGATAAGTAAAATAATTTCTTCCATCAGCACAAGTAGGTATGAAAGAAGGTGCATTTTTTTTTTATTTTTCACTCATTTAAAATGCAAATTCCACACTGAAAAGAACTTTAATATCTGTGCAGTTTTTAGATCTTCCAATAATCAGAGTTTCTTCAAAGAGCATTCTGCAATCTCAAGGTGAGATATGTAATTTCATCTTTAAAAGCTTAAGTTATTGCTTCTTTCTAATAGTTGCTTTCTACAAGCAGAGGCTGGTATCTCTGTGTAAGGTTTGGAAGAGGTATGTTGTTGTTTGAAGTGGAAAAGGGGAGCATATGAAGGAAAGGAGCTGCCTGTACTGCTGGTTTTGTGTGCGGTTTCCTCTTCCACAGTCCACCTTGCCCTGGAAGCGCTGCTCAGAGAAAGCAGCTGTAAAATAAGAAGCTTGGTAACTGGGCAACAGTGTCATCCATCCCTTGCTTATTGAGGTGTGACAGAGCAGCGTGTGTGCCAAAGGAGGCAGGGGATGCACATGGAAGAAAACAGATGTGATTCAGAGGTGCGCAATTATGCTTATAGAAAATACAACAACCAAAGGGAAATGAGAGATAAAAGCAGACTATTTTCATCCCTTTTGCTGTTCTTCCTGTATTTCATTCCGTATTGAAATAAGCAAAAGTGCTTTGCAGGTTTTCAGCACTGTAGAGCATTTACAGGCTACACACAAAAATAAAGAGCGAGCGTTAACAACTATTTTAAGGCGTATGGCATGCTAGCTTGCACGCTGCTACGGGACTTGGTTTAGTTGACAGGTGGTCGCAATTGGGTTATCATTCCTGTGATGCCGTTGCCAAAAATCAGAATTGATTTGCTCTGTGTTCAGGAAGGGAGGAAAGAGACAGAGATGTTTTGGAAACCCTTCGTTTCTAGCAATAAATCCTCTGGAGCCCTGTGCTGGCAGGCAGACAGCAGCTCAGCACCCGCCAAGTGACACTGCTGCAGGAGAGTGGAGCACCGGGGACATGGGATGGGGTGGTAGGTGCCTGGTGGAGGCAACTGATTGCAAAGGGCTTTCACAGCTATGAGTTTTTGGTGTGATCACGGAATCACATAATTGTCAGGGTTGGAAGGGGCCTCAGGAGATCATCCAGTCCAACCCCCCTGACAAAGCAGGTTCACCCAGAGCAGGTTGCACAGGAAAGTGTCCAGGTGGGTTTGAACATCTCCAGAGAAGGAGACTCCACACCCTCTCTGGGCAGCCTGTCCCAGGGCTCCATCACCCTCACATTTCCTCATTTTTAAGCAGACCCTCCTGTGTTCCAGCTTGTGCCCATTGCCCCTTGTCCTACCACTGGCCACCATGAAAAGAGCCTGGCCCCATCCATTTGGCCCCCACATTTCAGATGTTTATAGACATTGATCAGATCCCCTCTCAGGCTGCTCTTCTCCAGGCTGAGCAGTCCCAGCTCTCTCAGCCTCTCCTCACACAGCAGATGCTCCAGGCAATCTTTCTCTCACTAATGTCACTGGCAGGATGTCCACTCACTCATAGAATCATAGTGGTTGGGAAAGACCTTTAAGATCATTGAGTCCAACCATGAACCCAACACTGCCAATTCCACCTTTAAACCATGACTCTAAGCACCACATCCACCCATATTTTAAATCCCACCAGGAAAGGTGACTCCACCACAGGTGACTGACTGCTCCCTTCAGTAGGTTCACATCTCACAGGTGGTAGCCATGACACAGCTTGTGGCATTTGGGGGTTTTCTTTTTTTAAGCTTGGTAATTGATGGTACTATGACCAAAGTTCAGATGTCTTCAGTGCTGCAGGCTCTTATTAGGTTGAGAATTGAATCCACTGAAACATGTGGCCAGCTTGGATAAACAGGACCACACAAGTTCTTAAGGCTAGCACTTCATCTAATAATCATATGTTAAAAAAAAAAGTAATAAAGTAGCCAGCATTTAGGGAAAAAACAGCCAATTACTGCTGCAAGGCAGCCAGTTGCAGTATTTGTTCCTTCTTTAATGCACTGTGAGCTTCTTGTGGTTTATGGAGAGATGGAGGCTGCAGAGATAAATCACACTGCTGGGGGAGTGGTGAATGATGTAGGCATATTTTGTGGTTTGCCAAGAAAAATCTCCATTTCCCCCTTCTACAGGTTAAAAATATACTTCCATAGATAGTGGAAACAAAATCCTTAAGTGTACCCAAGGAGTGGTTGTACTTAGTTTTTGGTAGTCTTCAATAGCAAATTAGTCATAAGAATGTCAAAATGTTGCTTTAAAATTCAGTGCCATATTGACTTTTTAGTCTACTTAACCACTTATGAGGTTTTTGCACTGCATTCATAAAATGCCAGAGCATGTTAGTGAAATACTCTCTATCAGACAAGCTATGTCAAATTACCTATTATACAGTCTCTTTTTGTCACTGCCACTGTAATTTCTAACCTCTGTTCTACATGGATTGTTCATCACTGCAGTAAAAAGTGAAACCTTCCCATCCCTTCTTGTGAACCCCACAGCAGGTATCACACAGGGTCCTGGGCCAGTCTTAGTCCTTTGTACAGCTCCCTTCCACATCTCCGTGCTGCCAAGTTTGAGCTTGCAAAATTTCTGCCTTGTAGATTATTTTTGCTACTACTCACTGACTGTGTGAAACTGAGAGGTGTATCATTTTCAAACAGCCCAAACAGATTATTTAGGCATGTTATTGGTCCATATGAGGCACAGGAACAATCAAGAAGCATTTAGGAAATAGAATTACTTTATTTAATCTCTATGCAGTTTTAAGATAATGGTTGTTTTCCATCCATCCTAAAGTTGTCCTTGTGCCAATGTGTGTTTGTGTGTGTGTCTATATTTATATGGTATATATTTCTGTGGCATAGATATCAAAGCATAGGCAATACTTCTGTTTTCAAAAGGCTGTTGAAAATACACAAGAACAGAAAATTCATTTGTGATAACTTAAATCTGCTCATCATCACTGTAAATTTTTCCCCTGGAATTCATAATTGTGAAACAGAAATATAGCTGTGCAATGTATGCTGAAGTTATTCTTGACTCTTGCGATGTTTCCTGCTGTTAAATATAATCCTTTCTTTATCCTGCTTTGCTGGTTTCACCCACAGCTCAGACCACAGTGTCCTGCACTCACTCCCCTCTTCCACCCGGTGAGATGGGGAGAGAAACACAGCAAAGGGCTGGTGGGTTGGGATGAGGACAGGGCGGGCTCACTCACCAGTGATGGTCACAGGCAAAACAGACTCCACCTGGGGAAGAAAAATCAATTAATTTGTTGCCATTTCATCTAACTAGAGATAACAGCCACATCTGACAGCACCTTCCCCCACCCCACCCTTCTTCCCGGGCTCCAATCTCTTTGCTCACGATGTCTCTACCTTCTCCCCCAGCAGCACAGGGGACAGGGAATGGGGGTTGAGGTCAGTTCACCATTGCCACTCTTCCCAGCATGAGATGCCTCCCGTGGGCTAAAAGAGTCCAGGAACAAGATGTTCCAGCACGAGCTTCCCGTGGAGTCATGGACCTCTTTGGGCTCAGCCCTCAGCTCCAGCATGGGGACACCACGGGCTGCAGATGGGTCTCTGGTCCAGCGCACCTCCTCACCCTCTCTCTGCTGGGGTCCCCCCTTGGATATGGGGGTCTCATTGGTCATCAAACAAGCACTCAAAGTCACAGTTGTCCTTGGACTCAGCTTTTCTGCTCCAGCTTGGAGTCCTCCATGGTCCACACGTGGGTCTCTGCTCCACAGTTGAACCTCCATGGGTTGCAGGGACCTCCTTTACCTTCTCCTACTCCATGGCTGTTGAACTGGGTGAACTGTCCTCCCCTGGTGAGGCTGGTGAACTGAGGTTCTCTGTCCTCCCCTCCTCCTCCTTCCTCACAGCAACGAAGCTCTCTCTCTGTTTAGGCTGAT
>NW_010322469.1:0-66989 GCF_000700745.2 Antrostomus carolinensis
CCTCAGAGCTCCTTTCCAGCAGGTCACCCCCTAACCTCTAGCCCCTTAGCACCAGGTGTTTCACTTCACAGATCCACTACTCACTGCTGGTAGACACGGCCTTTGAGCTCTCTAGCATGTTTCCCAGCTGGATACTTCTTGCCTGTTTCCCCACTATGGAAATAGAGCAGCTCTGCTATAGTGCAGGAGGATCTGTGCTGATTGGGTTGTCTCCACTGTAGCTCTAGGATACATTTTGCAAAAGCACTTGTATTTTGGGTGGGTAGTTCCAAAGATTCCTGAGAGGTGAAGTTAAGGCAAATACACAGTCCATGAGTTTCTGAAATCTTCATAAATGTTCTTCAAGTATTGTTATGTAGTTTCCAGACATCACAGTAAACACCAAAAGTTCTAAAAGGAGTCTGAGATTTCACCTGCTGTAAGTACTTAAGTAAAAAAGGCTCTCGAGCAGTTTGTTCCTTTCTTCTGAGCTGTGATTTGTCTGCTGTGAGGGGATGCTGAAGCACAGCCATTCGGGGTTCCATCAGCTACATCCAGTCACAGACTGTGTGATTTTTTTAAAGAGCAATTAAATTCTAAAATTTATGTTTGGATTCATATCTTAGCTGCTATGGTAGTAGCTGGATTTGTCTGAGACTGCATTGTGTTAGATGGTTCAAGCACACCATGAAGTTTCTCTTAGCTTTGTGCTGTTCTTCAGAGTTTTTGGCAAGTGCTTTATTGCAACATGGATGGAAAAAAGGTATTAGAAAAGGCAGGTGAGCCCTGTATCTTAAGTGGTACACCCAGAATTCTCGACAGAGGAAGATTCTTGTGTACTGGTTACAAAGGCAACTGACTGGAAATTTAGTATGTTAAGAAATAAACAATATGAAATTAAACAATGAATCTGTCAGGCTTAATTTTGCTGTCATTTTGTGCATCTTCTTTCTCCTCTCTCTCACCTTGTCCCCTAGCGTTATTCAGTCAGTAAGCAATTTTCTGTGCATTTGTCTTCAGCTCAGTATGGCCACAGTCCTTTCTTAGTGTTTACCGTCCAGCCCTCTGTTGAATGCAAAACTTAATTTCCTCATAACCTCTCATGTGACTTTTCCCAACACTGAGAACTTCTGAGTTATTTATCACTGTGTATTCGCAGCAAGGCAAAATTATTTCAACGTTCTATCTGGTTTGCATCATGTGGGCCACCTGGACTTTTCTTCTAAGGTTTTTTTGACCCAGAACTGGGATGGATAGGAGCAGAAGATGATGCAGCTCCATCAGTCATTTCCAGGGAAACAATGCCACTGGAGTCAGCATCCTACACTACACCCTCCCTGTATTTCTGAATATTCCAGTTATCAGTGGACTTCAGATGTTCTGGTTGATAGTGCTGGTACCTGCCACATGAGCTAATTGGGATGACTTTTAGCAGTAGTAAACTGAAGTTATGAGGGGCACAAACTATACTTTACAAGACAGCTTCACAGTTGTGTTGAAGGAAAGGGAATATAAGCGATTCATGAGTTCAGTTCCATTTTCTCTGCTTTGCTGGCTTGGTACTCCTCTGCATGTAGCTCAGGTGATCTTTGTACTCTGTCACCAGTCTTTTGCTTGGTGTATCCCCATATTCTCTCTTTGCTTACATCAGCAGTTCTGGCACCTCTCTTTCGTTGTGGCTGTGCGCTGTGTTGTTCATGAATCAGCAAACACAGAAAAATAGAAGTGAGAATTTTAGGCTGAGTTGTAGTGCACGATGCCACTGTGTTTCCTTCAGTCAGGAAGCTGTTGCAAAAAACCTCTTCCTTTCTCTTTGGCATCTTGGGCTTGAGCATGCTCTGTGCATACAGAATATCAAGTGATTTTTAGTTTCCAAGCTTCTAAGAAACCTTTGTCCATTCTACAGTCATTAGGAAAGAAGGAAAAAAAAAAAAAAAGGTTGTAAGGGGTTTTTTTCCCCTCCATTGGAGCCAAAATTCCACAGTACATAGTATTTGCACATTTGCCAGCATGTGCTGAATAGTGTTTCTGTGCAGGAGAATACAGGATCTGTCTTAAAGAACTTTTAATAATAAAGTTGCATTTTTGGTAAACCCTTTCATCCTGACAGTATTCAGCCTTATTTATTCTTCTATGTTTCTAAAGGATCAGAAAGTTACCCTAAACTGACTTTTTTCCAGCTTGACTGGGTTTAAAATGAGAGGTTATCTTCTACAAAGTTAACATGTTCTTTTGAAACTTTACAAATTTAAAGGTATTTTTACCGCTTTTGGTTTCTTTCCCTGAATATTTCTGTGAGTTAACTTAGTAGTGGGGTTATTAGACACATAAATCTTCAGTAAGTAATTGGTGCATTTGTTTAGTGGTTCAGTGAAATCTTCCTTTCTAAATTTTGAGAGTTTTAATCAAACAGTTTGCAAACATATGCTTAAAGATGAGTCACAATTGCCTCTAACTTTGTAATATGGAGGACCCTGCAGGTCTTGGTTTGAAGAACCTGTGGCTGTGATGAATGAGCACTGTTACATCTGTATGGATTTCGTAGCCTGCATAGGTGTCAAATAGACTCATTGAAATCCCACGTGTCACTTGCAGAAGTTGGGCATATTAAAAACTTATGAGGTTTTTGAGTGGATTTTAAAATGTTTTAAAACCTATCAGTGTGTGTTTTTGCCAATTCACTGTGTATGTCTTTGTTCATAATTTTAAGTTTATATATACTTTACTTGGTAATGTTTTTGTGTTTCAGATTTAACTTTGTTTGGTTTTTTTGTTGTTTTTTTTAGGGAAAACTGCCAATGACAGGAATGACTATCACAAAGCTAGAAGACAGTGAAAACCATAAAAATGCATTTGAAATATCAGGTATTGACCCTCAATATTTTTGTTTACTACTTCCTTCAGGATATACTATTTCAAATGTCAAATGTTCTGTCTGAACAGGGGGAAAACCTTTTCCATTGTGAGGGTGACCAAGCCACTGGCACAGATTTCCTGGAGAGATTTATGTCCTTGGAGATGCTCAAAATCTGTCTTGCCACAGTCCTGGGCAACTGGCTCTAGGTGTCTGTGCTTGAGCAGGGGGGTGGATCACCTACAGAGGTCCCTTCTAGCCTCAACCATCCTGTGATTATACAGATTTTGTAAGGCAGCTACCCAGAGCCTCATTTGAAAGCTCCTTTTTACTGCTTGTCTTGAGCAGTTAACAGTCTGCATGGGATTAATCTCCAAATTTCTATATTGTAATGAATGGAGGCAGTAGCCTTGGAGAAAGTCCTTTGTAATGAAGCAGTTCAAAGTATGCTACTTAGTGGAAGAAGAGAAATTCTAGAGACTTTGGAAGAACTTTAAGCAAGAGCTTTCTTCTGGTCCACCCCTTTCCTGAGAGACCTTTAGCACCTCTGCCATTGTGCTTTGGGTACTTTCTGTCTGTTAAGTCATGTGTTTCAGCCTGTACCTTATTTCCTTGGGGGATTTAAAGGACAGTGGGAGCAGGGTCCACATGATGGAGCTTCATACCTTCATTTATTTCCTGGATCAGTTTTGCCTTCAAGCAGGTTGCATTTAAGTATAGTAATGTTGACCCTCTCAAGTGGGAGGTACTGTCACACATCAGTGCTATGAGGCAGAGGGAATAAGCTGTTGATGGTTCATGTTCTTCTGAAATAATAGTTATGCAGCTGACCTCAGATGAGGAATGTGATGGGTTGAAATTGAGTTAACTGCAGAAATTAAAGTAATCTTTGGTTAAGATTACTTTCCCAAGTGACTTCTGGCTGAGCTTTAGCACTAGATTGAGACCAACTTTCTGCCTTTTTCTGAAAGAAGATCAGTGAACTGTATTTTATAACTTTCCCTGTATTGTTGCTTATAGGCTCAAGAATGATATTTTAGGCTATATGATGTCTTTCTTGCTGGGGAAGTTGAAGTGTAAGGCTGCTAGATGAGCCCGTCTCCTGCATCTATTTCTTATTGTTAAAGGTTATGTTTAATTATTAGAGGTGAGGAGAAAAGGTAGAACTCCTTGGCACCCTAACAAATAAATGGAGGAAGAACCTGGAAAAGCGAGATGCTCTTGTACTGAAAATATAAGTTAAATTTTTTTGCTTAGTACTTAGGGGTTTTAATGTTTTAGGAAATGAGTGTTTTTATAATAATGTCAGAGTCACTAAGTTGTTTTTATGTGGTTTTCTACCATGTAGGAAATATGATTGAAAGGATACTAGTGTCTTGTAACAACCAACAAGATCTGCATGAATGGGTGGATCACCTGCAGAAGCAAACCAAAGTCACAACTGTTGGGAATCCTACCATTAAACCTCACTCTGTGCCATCTCACACGGTAAGAAATAGCTTCTGAATTGAAGTGAATGAGCAACGTAGGTTAGGTTATGTGGCAAATACACCACTGTGTGAAGTATTTTTTTAGCCATTAGTAACAAGAACTGAATATTATGACTGTAGTTTAATGGGCCAAAAGATCTGTTTTTAACTGTATGAACAAAAAATAAAATGCTTAGAACTTGGTGCAATAGTTTACTGGGGTAAAAGAAAATTAATTGTCATTACTTTTTCTATTTTGACCAAGTAATACATCACCGTCTTCTAAGTATCCTTAGAACAGTAGGTTTGAATTGGTGATGTACTTGAGAGGCTGTGGAGAAACAATTTCCTTAAGTAACTTCTTTTCCTTAAGTAACTTCTTTTGGGTTCTGCATTTGAGTTGGATATGAATGGATCTAAATTTAGCTCCGTCCCTACAAGCCAGGCTGTTCATAGCTGTTCTTTCTTTGGTACATGCTCTGCCTGTGGTAGACAAGAAAAATTTCTTTAAACTCCATTTTTCCAAATAATAATTTAGCATCAAAACTTTCAAAAACCAGCTGTATTAAACAGAAGCACTAGGTGGTAAGATTATTCCACCAATCCTTGATGATATTATGTCTTTATTACAATAATATGCCTTCTTTCCCTTCCTATCACTTTTGTGTCTTTGACAGCTTCCTTCCCATCCAGTGACACCCTCCAGCAAACATTCAGACAGCAAGCCAATACCGCTGACTCCTGCATACCACACTCTCCCTCATCCGTCACATCATGGGACTCCACATACCACGATAAACTGGGGACCTCTGGAACCTCCAAAAACCCCCAAGCCTTGGAGTCTGAGCTGCTTACGACCCGCACCTCCCTTACGGCCTTCAGCAGCTCTTTGTTACAAAGAGGTGAGATGCAGCAGCCAAGAAATATGACTCTGTAGCTGGCCTGCAGTGGGAAGTTTAACTTTCTTTTTTACACACCTGTGCTGTTCTATGGTTTTGTGCATGTTTTTATATAAAGATGATTTAGCAGGCAGTGCTGAATCAATGGTAATGGACTGGTGGATGCTGTTTATTTCAAGCAATGATTTGGTCTTACAGCTCAGGAAATACTAAGGTTTACTTGGAAAGGTTTTCCCCACCTTCCCTATGTGCTTCCATTTATTTCCACTCTTTAGCTAGTTAATAAAGAAAATTTAATTATTATTATTAATAATATTTTATTTATTTATTTCAAATTAGCAGTTCCTTTGTTATGCTGATCATCCAGGCTTATAGGAAAGTAAGTTATTTGTTAAGCACACTGCAGTGTATCTAGGGTAAGGGATTTTACGGTACTTCAAAGTGCTATATCAAATCATTCTAAACTGCTGTGGTGGTATAACTGACTCTTGCTTCCTCAGTATTTACTGCTGTTACTAGGTAACAATAACATTTTAAAAAAAAAAGTAACTGTCAAAATATATGTAATGTTTTTGTATTCAAGAGTCTGGCTAATGTCAGTATTAACCAAAAAAAAAAAAAAAACCCCAGATTTTAAGATGCTGTTGTAGTTCTTAATTAGCATAAGATAGGAAACAGGAATCTGTTCCAAGAGAAATAAAACCACAAAAGATGGTGACAGTAGGTTACTTTGGTCCTGCAACTACATTTTATGTAATTAGTAAGAAAATGTTAGATTTGTGTTGGAAGTCTGTGTGTATGTAAGGAGGAGAATATTGGATGCTCTGTGGCTTGGCGATACCTCCTGTTTCAGTATTTGTCATGCGTTTTCATGGTAATTCAGTGTGAAGCAACAGGGCCTGGAAAGAATCATGCAGTTCTGCCTAAGAACATTTTCTTCTGCAGGCATGAGATGTTGGCAGAAAAACTTTATTTTGCAGGCATGTAAATTGCAGTTTCTTAGAAACTGTAGCCTAAATGCTGTGCCTCAGTGTGGCCTGGCTGTGTTTTCTTTGGGGTGGCTGCGTGTGTGTGAGACTTGTTTTTTCTTTTGTTTTGTAAATGCCCTAAACAACAGGGAAAAAGGGAAAGGTGAACTGCAATTGGAAGGTTAATATTTAGGCTTAGTTGCTACAAGAGTTTCTTCTGTTTGGCTGTCCTGTGTGCTCATTTTGTAGTTTAAGTTAAATTCCTTTCATGTTTACATGTGTAGGGCAGTAAATTCTCCAATGTGGTAAAATTTCAGTCATTTTTACGGTGTTTAGCATAAAATGATGTTCAAAACCTATTTTAATCTTTGGTCTGTCCTGCTCATTCACCTTTTTACTTTCTTGTTCTATATTTTTATAGAGGATGTCTTATATCCTTAAGGTAAGGGGTAGACAAGTATATTCCTTTTGTCCCTGTAACCCAGTATTGTTCCTATAAATTAGCATGACCACATTTTGAGCAGAAATGCTGTATTTGTTGCTGTATTTTTTTTGCTGTAGAGCTTTGTAAGAACAGACCTAAACACTTACAAATTCTGGCTTTGAAGAGTGTACTACCTGCCAAGCTTCCTTGTTAGGACCTTTTTTACCTGCTTCTAAGTAGACAAGTGAAATGGGTTGTCCCTTCAAAAGTTAAGGAAACAAACCTGTGTTAATGTATGCCTGGCTCTTCCCTTGGCTCTAGCTCCCAAACAGCCTGCATGCTTTTGCAGCAACTTTTCTGTATTTTTCTGTTAATAGAACAGATAAAATATCTGACTTCGTCTATAGTTGGAGGAAGGGTAGAGAGAAAATCAGCCAGTTCAGGCAAATGGTATGTGCCAGAAAATCTTAGTAAACTGAATTTTGGTGCTGTTAAAAGTTTTTTAGTTAGTAACTCCTCTGTACATCTTAGAAATTAAACTCTTGAAATATTGTAGAGAAGCTCTACTCTTTATTTTTATTTTCCCCACACAGGATCTCAGTAAAAGCCCTAAAACCATGAAAAAGCTGCTTCCCAAACGCAAGCCGGAACGGAAGCCATCAGATGAAGAGTTTGCACTGAGAAAAAGTAAGACACACTTGAAGAAATGTCTGCGTGATACAAAGGCTGGAATTAACATCAGTTTAAATTCTGTGAAAGTTAGATGTACAGAGTAAGCAAGTCATCTAGTTTCCTCTCTCCTGTCAGGGGAGAGGGGGTAGGTATCTCCAGAGGATGGTTTGTTTTATTTATCTTGGGTGCTTATGTCCCAATGGGATTAGATGCTTTCTAGAGCCTCACTATTGCAGTAGAGGTATGCTTGTGAAGTGCCTATTTCTATCTGTTTGCTAGAGAGGGAAGTGTGCTTAACTATAGAGCCATGTGAAGTTCAGTGAGGTAAACCTGTCTTTTAATACTGTAAATAGCTTGAAGATAGTATCCCACTTTTGTAGAATACTTAGTAGCTGTGTTTTTAAATTGATCCTGGTAGGAGCTTCTGCTGAGCTTGGTGTTGGAAGGCTGGGTAGTGTTGCTGGCTTGAAGACTAGTTGCTTCAATGGTCACTCTTTCTAAGATCCAACAGTCTGCTCTAATCTTGTAGAAATAAGGTCATTTGCTAGTGCCTGTGTCAGGATAAATTGCAGAGCTTTAGACTTCTCTAAGTGAAGAACAGCACTGAACTGAGAGAGACTGTATAGAAAAACAGAAAGGTCAAAATCTGGATGTTGGGATAAACTGAGGGAGGTGGGAGCATTAATGCTACCAAGCAAATGCAATATTAATTTAGTTATTAGTGTCAGTCTAATTCTTCCTTATAAATTTGTGTGAATGAATAATGCAATTACTTGAATCAATAAAAGACAGGGTGTTTAATATGAAGGCCAGATTCTTCTACTGTAACTTTTGCTTCTCCCTGTCTGTCCTTTGCTCATGGACTTTTTAAGATACTGTGCCTTGAGTGTTCAATGCATGAAGTGTTATCATGAACATTGTCTTGCACAGGTTTATGTAGGATTGGAGAGGAAAAGCTTTTCTTCAGGACACTGGAGTTGGTTTGTCTAAGAGAGAGGTCCTTCCAAGTGTGATGTGAATTTCCTAGGTTGAGGTAGTGAATAGAACAATCTGTGGATGTGCAAGTGGACACTTCAGTGTGTTTTATCTCCTTACAGGAAGGTATCTTTCATTTAGGAAGAACGAAAGCACTGCAATACACAGTATATTATCAGATGTTGGAGGATGGAGACTCAGTAGTTGTAAAGACAGCAGTAGAGCTGTCAACTTGCAGATTTAGAAATTATTAAAGAACACTTAGCGAGAGGATGAATTCTTTTTTGGGGGCAATGAGGAGCTCTACAGCTTGCAAATATATTGTTTTATTCCCGGTTAAATTAACACCTTTTCAGCATTTTGTGTGTAGAAGGTAACTGTCAATAAAAGGGATATTTGGTAGCTTTAAGTCAGAGTGTTACTTGCAGAAATACTGATTCTTGGTATTCATCATTCCCGCCCCCCCCATTCATGTCAGTAATTAGAAGCTTCTGTTGTATGTTCGTGCTGCTTCAACCTTTTCCAGTTTGTGGAGCTCTAAAAGTTTTCCACTGAGGAACTTCTATTGAACTTAAAGCTTACTGATAAATAAGTTTGGGTTTTATTACTTATCTTCTCTGGAATCCTAGGGATTTGAGGGCTGTTTTGAGAACTGCTCTGTCAAATTAGCATTGTAACAGACAAACAAAAATAAGTAAGGCATTTCAACTGAGTGTCCTTGCAATACTCATTTCAGAAGTGAAATATTTGCTACTGTAATAATATGGTGCTACATTCTAACCACAGCAAAATCCAATTATTTTTCCTGCCTTGAAAGAGAAATAACCTGTACTTTGGAGTACCTGTGTCTCTTAGACTACTGAGAAACTATATTGAGTTAAGAGAATTTCTTCAACAATTATCTTGTCAGCTGATCCTGACAAATGTTTTGACAGTTGTCTTTGTTCTAGTGATAATACAAACTAACAGGATGCATTGTCTGACACAGACTACTTCTACATTTTGATGTTGAAGGCGGCTCAGATTCATGCAGCAGAAAATCTCCAAGGCTATTTTTTTCCTCAAGCTTTGCAGGGAGGAAGGCAGGAAAAATGCTTTTAAAACAACAAATCGTGCCCTACATTTAGACTCCTGGTTCCATCTAAACTAATGGTAGAGGTACCTCTAAATTTCAGTTTGACTGGAATTTAATTCTGTTGCAAGTGAACAGTTTGACAACATTTTTACTGAATTGCCCAGGGAGAAGATTTGCTGTGAAGCTCTACCTTCAGGAAAATTTTGCCATGTTAAGCTTGAATAGTTAGTTGTTGTTTTTTTCCAGTAGTGCTGTGTCTGCTTTCAATTCTGGGAAGTTTAATTACTCCACTTTTTACAGCTATACTTACATGGTTATGACATTTTTCCAGCAGCACACTGGACTGCAATTGTACTGATATGTTTATTATGATGTTAATTATGAGTTTAATTTTCAATAGCGTGCTGTTAAATCTGATACACACACAAACCGGAAAAGTTTTCAAGGTTTCTGTGAATTAATATTTCGTTCCTTGATTTCTTTGATTAAATAATGAAATAATATGTATGTAATAACTGGACTGTGCAGGTTTATTCAGTTTAATGGCTGGTTGGTTTAGCACCAGAGTGATCACACTTCAAAACATGTTCTGTGCAACTTCACATGCTCAGAAAATTTCTTGAATGTGCGGGTAATTACTCTGACTTGGTGTTTTTTCTAAGTATTTAAAAATAGTATTTTGTCTTTTTAAACTGTTACTTTTGCTCATTGAAGTTTGATTTTTATTTTTAATTGGATTAGTAAGAGAATTTTAAAGGGTTGATGAGTCTGAACTTTGGTCTCAACTGAAATGTAGTGATTTACAAAGGCTTTTGTGTCTTAAGCAACATAACCATGTTTAAAATTTTATTTTTCCCATTGATTCTAGGTACAGCTGCTTTAGAAGAAGATGCTCAAATTCTTAAAGTCATTGAAGCATATTGCACAAGTGCCAAAACACGTCAAACACTAAATTCAAGTAAGTTAGAAAGTACTGAAGTGGCTAGCTAAAAAACAAATTAGGTAGTTTGCAAAAAAAGAGGGGTGTATGTTTTTAGGCCTTTGCATGTAACAAGCTGGACCTGAAAGAAATAACCTGTTTCTGGTTTAATATCAGTGCTGAACGTTGAATAAGTATTGGATGCCAAGGTCTATAGTTAGAGGCTATCATTCTTTCAGTATTTAAAAAAAACTCCCTAAACAAACAAAAAACCCCACCAAAACAAAAGTGACTACTTTTCATGGTTTAAAATTGCACAAAACCGTCACCAATGAATGAGAGGTGTCTGAACGGAATATGACAGGTGATCAGTATGCTTTTTGATAAATTTCAAGAAGGTGGTAAGTAGTGAGGAAGAATGAAGAACAAGTCATAATTTTGGAGGAGTGTATCTTTGTCTTGTTCTATTCATCAAAGACTTCTGCTATGGAAAAGTAACCTAGACCTATAAAAATTTATTTTCTTTTATTGCCGCTAGTTGTTTTTAGTGTTAATTACAAATCTTAATCCTATCTCATAATTTCAGGAGAAACTGTTCTCAGATCTGTGTTGCTTAAAGCCATTTTTAGTTTCTCAGATCAATACCTAGCTTATTGAAAACCTGTGCCTCTGGGGTCCTACTTCATTTAATCCAAATCAAGGTTGCCATGTGGAGTTCCTCTGTATTGTAAGTAAAACATTGCTCAAAGCAGGGGAGTCCGCCAGCATGTGTTCCATTTACAGCAGGAAGTAGAAAATGCTGTTGCGTTTGCTCCGATCTGCACAGTTTTTGCACTGTCGAACACCAGTTCAATTTGGGGATCCTTGGAACACAGTATAATGATCCTGAAGTACTTGTCTGGTTTCTCTGTTGTCAGAAACTGGAAGAGTGGACATTATAACTTACTCCTTGTTCACTAAAGCTGTTTAAATTTGCGGTATGAATCGCTGTGAATCACTGCTACTGCTGCCCACAGCGCTCTGTGCCTGTTTTGCTTCCAAGCTTAAGCACTCGATGCTGACAGTTGAGGAGTCTCAAAATGCAGTTGCAAACTTAGTTCATGGATTTTCCTAATAAACGTTCAATAACTATTATCACCTTGAAAAAATCCAGCTACTTTGTATTCGTATGTACTTTAAAATGGGAATATGGCCTTTGTATTAGACTTTAGAAACTTTTGAAGTAACAGCAAAAACTTTCATTTTTAATTTTTCTGTCTTGATGAACTGTAGGTCTCCAAGGTGATAAAATTGTCAATTTCATAAATTAGCTAATATTACATTTTTTAATTAATATTAATCTATTTTATAGCCCTACGGTCATAACAGTAGTGTGTTTAATTGGATAAAAAGAAATTGTGTTCAAAATTCTGAAGATATACTGTTGTTCCAAACAAAATTAAATTAGATGGTTGCTGTTTAAGTGTCTGGACTGATCTGTAGATTATTTCTGAGGATAATGTGACAAGAAATGGTTGGGGAAACATTTGCATTTGCACAGTAGTGTGTGTGTGCAGATATAAAATGATTTTTTCTTTTTTTTGCCTATTTTTTCCTTTCTATGTATATTTAAGAAATATACATAGTGCTGTGGGTGTCATTGCATACATCAGAAGTCAGCAGCTTTTATTTGCTCTTAATTGCAGCAAGAAATAATTTTTTTTATTAAGCACACAGCTGCTTTGTTGTGGAAGAATAGTGTTGTCATCTAAGATTTCAGGTTTCAGAAAGTCCAGTTGTAGACTGGAATTGGAAATGGGGGAAAAAAACCCAATCATACTGGACTTGCTTCTGTGGGAGCAGTAGTCAGTGTAGAAGAATAGAATGAAAGATTTGCTTGTCATCTGTGAAGTATGCCCTTTTTTTTTTCTACATAATCCTTTCTTACTTCTGTGTTAATATTCTGCCTGTCCCTCACAGCACTCATTTGACATTTAACCTGCACCTTAATCCAAAGCCCAAGTAGTGCTACTTTTTGCAATGTCAATTCCGCAGATCTATAGCACCAGTGCAAACTACTAGGAAGTGGCATTAGGGGTAGTAGAGCAACTTTTTTCAGTTGTTTGAGTGGGGAAGATGTGGGGTTTAAATTTTTAGACATGCAAATAAAAACAGAGTGTCACTTTCTCCTGATTCTTATCCCGTGAGTTTATTTGCTTTTTTGCTTCAAACAAAGGTTTAAAATCTTTTGCAAATACCATGTGTATGGTGGCTCATAGTGTGGCCACTTAGATGGTTTCAGTCCTCTGATTTTGCCAGGCTTTTTAAAAATGAAAAAAACCCAACAACGGAAAAGCAAACAAACAAACCCCCCCCCAAAAAAAAACCCACAACAAGAGAGTGAAAAAGTGTCCTTAGCTGTTTGACCAACTACCCTAGACATCTTGAAGTATTTAGTTGGGAAGATAGATTCATATAGAGGCACATAGGAAGAGATGTGTGAAAGATTTGAATGGACCAGACTGTGCTGCTGTTGGGCTCTTGGCCCTGTTACTCTGTGAGTTGCTTTACTGTGTGGTTAAACTAATAACAAAGGATACAGGCACAGAAAAGCTGTGCCTTGACAGTCCCCTTGAGTGGGTGCAAGATGTTGCTGTTGATTTAGAAGGTCAGCAGCCCTGCTCTGCATGAGAACCTCTGCTTTTTCCCCTGCATTTTCTTCTTTATAGTGGTGACACAAGCATTTCTGTGGCTGTGTTGTGAGCTGGTGGGGAAATTACCTGGTTGAAAAAGAATCTTTTGTAGGGTTAGTTTTCATCTGAAACTGTTCCCTGACCTGACTCACCAAGCAGCCATACAAATGACTGTGTCATTGCAAGGGAGGGAAAGGATGGAGGTACAGAAGTGTGGTGGGGAAGGGGCTGTTGCTTTTTACATCAGTGCTGGATCATGCTGGCTTATTGTGTTTATTGCTCTGTCTTCAGTCAAATCCCCCCAGATCAGAACTGACTCCATGCTTCAAAAGAACCTAACTCCCTCTTAAAAAAAAAAAAAAAATCTACTTTCAAAAAAGATTTTGTTTATTCAAAATTCTCAACTGAGGCTGCTTAGAAGCTTAAAAACCACTTCAAAAATTGTACTGTAACATTTCAAACATTATTACATGCTGAATGTAATATATACCAAAACCCCAAACAAATTAAAAAAAAAAAAAGAAAAAAGAAAAAAAAGAAAAAAAAACTTTGGTGCTTTTTTAACAATATTTTCTCTTTTCCTTCTCTTCCCATCACCTTTTTGCTTTTATTTCATGTGTTTGGTTGTGGCTACTCCTTACGTTCTCCTCCTCATCCCACCTCTGCCTATCCACATCCACCATTTCATTTCACCTATACATCCTTAGCATGGCAAGGCACTGACCTGATGCATAATCACGTCTTGGCTGATGATGACCAATCAAGTCTAGACTCCTTGGGTCGTCGCAGTAGTCTTTCTCGTTTGGAGCCTTCAGACCTCTCAGAAGACTCTGACTATGACAGTATATGGACAGCCCATAGTTACAGAATGGGGTCTACATCTCGTAAGAGCTGTTGCTCATATATCTCTCACCAGAACTAATGCACTTCTGAGCTTTTTCTTAACAAATGCTTGTTGTATCACAGCCTGCTTTTCTTAGATGTTTTCTTGCTGTTCCTTGTCTCTTTAATGTGATATTTTAACTTCTGAGGGAGCTTCTGAAACTTCAGTTATACCTGGTGGAAGGCTCTAGTGCCAATTCAATGTGCGTACAAATAAGTAATTCTAAAAAGTGTATATCCTGTTAAGGATGATATTTCTTGATATTTTTTTTTTTAATTGACAGATGTTAATTTGTAGTGCTGAATGTTTTGGTTCTTTTTTTTCTTTTGACTTGGTCAGTGTAGCAACAGGTCCTTTCTTTTCTTTTTTTTTCATTTTAGATACAGCACAGTTTTTTGTATTTTGTACTGAAACCATACTGGTTTGTGAGCTGAGCGCCAGCGATATGGAAATACCTTAGTGGTAGTGGTTGGATTTTCTACATATTACTAACAAAATACAAAACTGGTAGAGTAAGAAAAATGCAGCTTAAAAATAAGCAGTACAAGAGCTGCAAAATCATTCAGATATTCATGTATCTGGCCCATTTGTTTGGAAGAGCATTTGCTAATCCATAAAAGTTTCTGGTTTTATACTGCTGTCTTTTCCTCATTGCTTAGACGTTTATACGAAGGACCACACTGCTCTCCCCCCCACCCCAGTCTGGCAGTTGTCATGAAAACCCAGCAGACCATGCTCATTACATGCAGTGTTTTGATAATCTCATGTTACCTGTGGTCATACTGTCACTTTACTGTATGCAGTAGCGTGGCAGAAAGCAGGGTCTAGATGTTTGCTTGCCTGTTAAAATACACAGCTGACAACTCTCAATTGACCATTCTTCTTCAAAAGACAAGATGAAAATGGTTCCCCTGATGGAGGCTCAAGTGTTCAGCATCTGAAACTAGGTACAACTGCAATCACATTGGCTTGTTTGAAGTTCTCAATAATAGAATGCTTGGCTTTTGAGTTGTACTGTTTGGAGCATGTCTGTGACAGATTTTATTGTGTCTTGTAACTTCTCTCATGAGCAGGTTTGTTTGCAGCAGCAGCTCTTCACTTACAGTCATGTTGGCTTTTCAGAGAACTGTGACATGCTGTGCACAGCTGAAGGTCTCGAACCTGCACCTGGGGCACTGCTGGGGTGAAGTGTGTGTGTGTTCTGTCTTGTGGTTATCGTAATTGGCATTGAAACAAAAATGTAATGTTTTCTAAATCTTCATTAGCATTAGGGAAAAGCATGTGATGAAAGGACAGAAACAGTTCTCATTTTCATCAGGGTCCCCAGATGCAATTCTCTTGCCCCTTTTCAAGTAAGCATGTTATCCAGTGTTCAGGTTTTGCTCTGTGAACAAGTTCAGAAAAATCATGATGCAATTAACTGCTGCCTGGAAACTTGATCACACTGTTTAAAAGATAATCAGTCCCTTTCTGCAGCTTACATGATCAGGAAGTTAGTAATTGCTAGACGTGTGCAGTTCCAGAAGGTGGTCAGTGTGGAGAAGCTACTTCGAAGCAGTTCACACCTGCAGATTTGCGTTCGGTCTTGTCTGATGACCTGCTTTATCCTCTCTCACTGTTGTTGGCATTAAAAAACGTGACTAACAAAAGCAGCAGTGCTTATCGAGGAGGGTTTTCAGGGGCATATTTTAATACTAGTCATATATTAACATAACAACCAGGAACTTGTGTATTTTTAACTTTTTTCAAAGTGGAGGAGTGTTGCTTAGATAAATGATAAGTACATGTGCTCCATGCCATTCCACAGCGCATTTGTAACCCACTTCACTCTCCTCTTTCCTTTCAGTCAGTTTTTATTTTTTTAACATATATGGAAAGTATGGATTTTTTTTTTTCCTGTTTCTTAAGCTGTGGTGTTCTAGTTGAATAATGTTTGCTGCATTGGATAAATGATAATTCTTTTATGTCTGTTTCATGTTATATAGTGTAAATATGAGTTTGAAATACAGTCGTTGCACTTGAACTTTCCTTATCGCACACAATGTTTTGTTATCCACATCCGAAGATTTTATTGACTTTCTATGCACCAAAGCTTTGACAGTTTACCACCATTAATTATTGTAGCATTTCAGTCATTAACTATTACCATAATTAGGATATCTCATTTTAACATCACTGCACATTTAAAATCATTCCATGTCTTCAGTGTTACAGGCCATAAGCTATTGTGAACTGATCAGGAGTATTAATGCAACACGCTTTTAAAAAAAAAAAAAAAAAGAAAAGAGCAAATGTGGAAATGGTGGTATTCAGTCCAAAGGTTCAGTGTTTCTATTTTTGTGGAACTTTAGTCATGGTAATAATAGTATCTTATGTTTATGCAATTCTGTAAATTATATGTGTACAGTTCCAAATACACTGGAAGGATGGAGAATCTGAATTAGAAGGTAGGTTTAAGCCATTGTCAGCCCTTCTTCACATGGCTTATGCAGTGTTTCCATAAATTAGTATTTGCCATAAATTGAAACCAACCAATATTAATTGGGAGTTTTTCATAATCTTGCCAAAACACAGTAATGTGTATATAGTGACGTAAAACATAGAAGAAAATAATATATATTGTGCACTTCATTTGTGAATGGGAGAAGCCATCTTTAGTAGGTGACTGCCTTTTGAAAATGGATGTATATCTGAATGTTGCATTGTACTGTACAGTATGCTTATTGTTTGTGGTTGCATATATTGATTAAGTGTGTTGTTTTCTATAAAAAGGACATCTGTTATGTACAGTTGAAATAAATTTTGCATTTGCTAGACTGTGACTTTAATATTTAATTACTACACAGGGGAAAGGACAGCATAACTTGTAAGTTAACACTTAATTCCCTCTTCTTCCCATGCTTTCTTCCTCTCTCTCCCTTCTTCCCAGAGGAATCAAATGCTGAAGTGAAAGAGCTTTTTTGACATCATAAGTGTGTAATCTTTGTTTAATGTAGTTGACTACTACAGGAAAGTCAACGTAATGTGCAGTATGTATTCTTCTGTATCCTCTTTTAAATGCTTTTCAGAGATGTTGCCACCTATAGAATGTTCTTCTGTTGTCTCCCTCTCACCTTAATTGATTTCATTTTCTTCTTCATTTTTTGAATTGGTGTATTCTCAGTAAAAGCATGGACTGAGTTATTGGAACAATCTAAAACCTACTTCTGCAGGTCGTGTTACCAGAGAGAAATTTATTGAATATAATACTGGTTTCTATAACCTTATATATTTTCAAGATTTAATATTCCAACATTTTTCTCTTTAAAACAAGAGTTATCTTTAGTGTTTCTACTTAAGATGCTCAAATTTGAATTTAAATAGAACAATAACTTAATATATAAGCTAAAATGTTTACATGAGAATAAATGAAGTAATTGTTTCCTGTTAAAAGGTTGTAACACTTTTTTTTGCTATAATTTTAGTAGCTGTAGTTTTAGCCCTGCAGTCCTCTGGTTGGAAGTTTTTTGTACTGGTTAATGAAATAGATGAAGTTTAGTAGGATAGCTCTTTCCAAGTGTCTTAGAAATATCCCACTTCTTCAGATGATGTCTCTGTCTTTCAAACTCTTCATTCTGTTCTTGTATGACTTAACACTTACATAGAGGTGTATGTCTTTCAGTCCACTCTATTTTCATTTTACTTGTCAAAACATTTTGCTGTGAAACGCATAGATCTGTCATCTGAGTCATGTGGGGTTTTTCCTATATGTGTATCACTGTTAGTTTAAAAAACCAATAAAACCAACCACCAAAAAAACATCACTTCATGCCAAAACCTTTTTTGTTACTCCCAAGAATTTGCAAAAAAAGGTGTATTTTATACAGTAAACTTAAGTTTGGACTGATGTTTGGATTATGATTTGTTAATATCTGTAGAAGATATTAAAGGGTTTCCCTTTGAGTTTGGTAGATCTGTAGCATGAAGGATTTTTCTTTTCAGTGCTTTAATCTCAATGCATGCAGAGTCTGGGAGCACGATTTTTAGGATTCTTTGTATTAGGACTTCATAAAAAATTCACTGAAAAAGAGAAAGTTAGTTTGACAGGTTTGCTTCTCCACTTTAATATCCTAAATATAACTAATGCAATGAAATACTGAATGTTTCAAATGACAAGTAATTGTTATTTTTTGTCTGACACTTGCTTCTCCAGGGATGTACGTATCTGTACCTACCATTGGCTAATGGTAGACGTAAACAGTTGTGTATTGACGTAATTGTCTTTTAGTGGCAAGTCAGATTTAGGTCTTTGAAACTCAAACAAATGATTTCAAAGAGCTGCTTAGCTTTTGAAGAGAGCCTAGTAAAGCTGGTGAAAAAGAATTGTATATGTACGAGTACTGTTTCTCATTTTTTTACCTTTATTGTGCCTTGTTCCCCTCTCCTAATCACACTAAAAGTATGACAAAGTGAAAAAACAAATATTTAAATGAATCATTGCTAATGGCCTCAAATTATGCTGTGCATTTTTGAAAGTTAACCACCATCTCCATGGGTCTAACATCCATTGCTTAAATTAGGACCCTCATAGTCGCTGGAAAAAGGCAAACTCTTTGTACAGAGTATCAGTGCAAAAAGTACTGGGGCTGAGCCTTCTCTTCCAAAGGGCCAACTGGAGCAAGGAACCTTGTACTTGACTGACTAGGGAGAGCTGGCTTTTAACTGAGGCCTGGAGGTTAGCTACTTAATGTAAGTGATGTGAATACCTACCTCCATTTTACTGTTGCCCTAAATGGTTCCTGGACAGAACCAGGTCTTTGGATATAGGTGGAGACTTAGTATCTGGTTAAAGTTATAAAGTTCTCTTCCTTTCCTTCTGCCTGATGTCTTAAGATCTATGCAGAACTTCTGGACTCACTTCCACATGTGTCTGTTAAAAGATTCAGAATGAAGGACCAGACTGATTACCAGTACAGCTCCTTCTGAAGCCTGGCTTCTGTCAGGAACCAGTATGGTACCATATCAACCATGTTTTAAGGTGTGACTCTCCTTTTTGAGGAGAGTGACTAAAAGGCTGGGGTTGTACAGTTATGCTTGCAAACAGGCGTCACTGAGAACCTCTGTGGCATTCAGTCTGTGCTCCGGGTTCTTCCCATTTTGGTGTTAAGATCGTATACTCCAGGGCTCGGAGCAATGTTCTTCCAGTTTCAGAAGAGTATAAAGTGAACTTCTGTCATGAAGTCTTTCAGCCACATAAATATCCAAACAGGTCTCAGCTTTCCTTTTTTTCCAGAAATGCTCAGAACTGCTTGCTGGTGTGGCTGATTGATTAGGCTGGAAAGGGGATCAGATGCTGAAAACTAAAAGCGGGGGCCTCTTAGCCCCAGAACTGTTCTTGTAGGTCAGCTGTTGCACCGCATTACATAGTGGGCATTGCTAAGGTCTCTAGCCCTAGTCTGAATGCCAGGTGGGATACGTTATTTGCTTTACTCTGGAGGCTAAATTTGCTAAAGCTGTAACTTAGGGCATGGTATTGGTAAAAAGCATTGTAGTTCTTTATTTTCTGCTCTACGCTGGGAGATACTAATATTGAATAGATAGCTTTATTTTCTTGGTGGAATTTAATTGATGGAATCTTGATCATTGTAGTAAGTTGTTTTGTCTTAAATATGCAGCAGACTTCTAAACAGTAGGGTCATTCTTCTAAGCTCCTGGATCTGGGAGTTCCCTGTTGAAAAGTTATAGCAACTTACTCGGCCTTAACATTTGTTTGCTAATCTTGAAGGAATTGTCTGGATTTGACAAATATCATTTCTACCACCATCCACTTTACTTCCCTCAATACCTTGAAAAGGAAAACAAAACAAAATTAAACCCCATTTTGTAAAGCTTTGGGGTTTGGTGTTTTTTTTTTTCTTTTTTTTTCTTTTTTTTTTTTTAACTAGTACTTTTGCTTCTATTCTCTCAATGTGATTTAGGGTCAGAGTTAATGGAGGTCAATTTAAACACTGTCTTTTGGCCTATTTGACTTGGAATGAGACTGAGTAGTGTCTCAATAAAATTCATCATGAAACTTGCATGTTTAGGATTGAGGAATGGCAGATGTGGCAAACTGAAGTAACTTGATTCTTAGACACTACTGTATGAAAATGTGGAATATGCCTCAAAGAGGTGTTTAGGATTATCTAAGCTGCAGCAACTTCCTGGACCATCCTTTTAGTACAAGTCTGCATGAAATACCTGCTGTGCTATGACACAACTCTCTCCCTTCAGGCGCTAAAGCTGTAGCTTGTAAACTTTTCTAGAGATGAATAGCCATAGAGGACCTGGAGGAGGCACAAGCTGCAATTTAAGGAACGTTGCGGAGTGCCAGTAATGAGGTGACTCTGCTTGAAGTCCATTCTAGACACATAATTGCCAGAAAATGTGTCTTTAAAAAAATGAAAAGCTTCTGCTGTAATTGGTGCTGAAAAACAGGACAGTGAAGTAGATTTGGTTTGCCTTTAGAACTTGACACATCAAGTCTGATGTTACTGTGCACGTACGCGTTTGATGACAGTCCTTTGTTGCAGGATAGATGAACTGTGTTTTTGTACTTTTGATACTTTAACAAGTGTTTGTGAGGCTTATTTAAAAAAAAAAATCCACAACAAACAAAAAACCCCCAAAACTCACAAAGAGCAAACCAAGATAAAGGAAAAAGTGGAGGTGTTTGCATAAGTACAAACCGTGTTCTGAGATACCCTCTGTCACACAACTTTTTAATTTGTATCGGAGCAATGAAGGTGAGCGTGAAATTTGTGGTGTCCTGAATTCCGCAGGAGTTAATGTTTTGTGGCACATGAAGGTCCGTGTTCCCAGCAACAGCTTTACATCATCCTGGTGTGTATGTGTCCTGTGTGGTCTCTTTGTATGTGTAATGTTGGTGAACATTTTGTTTTTAATTAAACTGCATTCTGTGTCTTAGTAGTATTAAGTGTTTACTGTGCTATGCTTACATACATCCAGATATGCTGGTGCAGGCATCTGTTTTATATGCATGGGTGCATACAACTGTACAGCTGGGACATTTTTTTTTTAAGCTGTCTACTCCATGCTACTTCTGCTTTGCAAGGACCCATGTGACTCCAACCAGGCAAAGATAATTGGATGCAGCTCTATACAGAGATAAATATAAAGTACTGCTCAATTTGGTTGAAGGGAGTCATGGGTGAGAAACATGTGGCAGTTCTCTCCCTTTGGTCAGCATCTCCCTCAGTGTATGCTGGGCTGAGGTGCTCCACGTTGATAGAGAGACCCAGAATGTAGTGATCTTGTAGCAGCTCGTGCTGACTAATTCCTAAAATAAGATTTATCTCCGTATTCTCTCTTACCTCCTGGACTAATAAAGCAGAGCAGTAACCAATTAACTGAAATAAACACAATACAGCTTTTTACAATTACAGATGGACAGAGCAAACACAGAAATGTCCTTGAGCTCCATGCAGAGTTTGGATGTGCTTGTTTTATAGGTTGCTCCTTCCCTGGAGAATAAGTGGGAGTGGAAAGGTATTAACCCTTGAAAAGATTTCTTCACTCTGTAAGATGAAGAACTTACAGCTTTCAAGGATGAGATTCTCTTCTCAAATCTGCAGTTATCTTTGTTCCAGAGAACTTTGGCCATCACATACTGATACATTAGATCTTCACTGTCAGCTTAAGGAAACTGTTGTCTTCATTAAAGGATGTTTGTCCTTGTTTGCTAAAATAGTTCAAATAGCTTAACACATACTGCTAAACTACAGTCCCTTCAAGCTCATTGTTTGGAATTCAAGACTGCAGCTGTTAGGGAAGTTAGTATTTTTCCATGAGCTTGTTTTCTTTCTTTTTTTTTTTTTTTTGTGTGTGTGTGTTTGGATTATATATTTTATCGTGAGCCATAAAACAAAAGCACTGTTATCACAAAGCAGCTGTTCAGCAAGAGCTGATTTCTCCTGACAGGCACACAGCCTGCAGTACCTAGTTATCAGTTCAAAGAGTGCTAGACTTAAGACAGTCCTTGTTAATGAAAGCTCCTTACAATGAATTGGTAAGACAAGTGTACTTTATTTGTTAAAACTGATTATCTTGATTAAAATATGCAAGAACTTTAATGCCTTATATCTGTTTGAATTCTGAACAAATGTTTAGATGGCAATTTATTTACAGACCTTCTTTAAAAAAATGCTTGTAATTTGTTGCAGCCTAATTAAATGTTTCTAGATTACATACTTTATGTGTGGATGGATGCACATCTAATGTGTAGATTTTTCTATTCAGAGCTACTTTTTAAGAATCTATATGTATTATCTTGATGTTATAAATTGTAATGATTGTGGAAAATGTTGGCATGTTTTGAGTTTTTATTGTCAAATTAATGCTTTTAAAAACATCTATTAAATACAAAGTATGTATTTCATTTGGTAGGAATTTATTACAGGACTAAAAGGCTATATGTAAGTGTATGTATGTTTGTGTACACATGCACAATTGTGTTTATAGTGTTTCAGGGGAAAGGGATTTAAACTTTTTTCTTCTTCTTCCATCGCTGTATCATTTTTTTACCACTATTCTGCTCCTTACCGATAGAATAGTTGGTTTGGAGTGGAATTATTTCTTGGATTCGTATCAGTGTGAGATCAGAAACTGTCCTTGAGGCTTAAATTGATGTTACATAAATGCATCTATCTTTCTGAGTCTACTACATTGAATCTGTATAACTTTTACTGTTAGTTGAATGGCACACTGAACAGTGTGGCATCCCTATCAGTGACACAGGCGTTATGTCAGCAGTGGGATAGGAATGTCAGACAATTTTTTTGTTGTTGTAAGGCTGTAGTTTTGAATGTAAAAAGTGTCGTTACCTTGTCTGTGTGGAGGGAAGGGGGAATGGAAAGTGATATATCTTGGTCATGTAGGTGTATCATGCAATGAGTTAAATAATAATCTTTAAAATGTCCTGGCAATATTTGCAAGTTGCTCATTTTGTAATTTATTTTTACAACAGGTTCCCGTAAAGAATCAGCTCCTCAAGTCCTGCTTCCAGAAGAGGAAAAAATTATTGTAGAAGAAACTAAAAGTAATGGTCAGACTGTTATAGAAGAGAAGTAAGGGAACACTTAATGAATGATGGATTAAACCAGTAAACTTTGCACTCTTTTTCCTCCTCTCGTCTCCCATTATAGCCGTGTGTGCACAGTATCTTTGTAGTAGGGAACAGAGCTGTTGAGTGTCTGCTGCCAGTCCTTTAAGTGCAGTTGGCCTTCACTTAAATGCTTGTAGTCTGGTTTCTTTGTATGTGCTGTGCAACTTATTCCATCCATACCAAGAAGTGATATGTTTCAGTTGTAAGTAGTTTTTCCAAGTGCTGTAGGATTTCAATATTAAATTGCTGTCATCTTTCTAGTTAGTGTGTGGCATCATTGTATTTTTTGTAAGGTGTATGTTGGAAACAAAATACGGTTCTGTTACAGAAAGCTTGTAATGGAGAAACCAGTATAGATCTATATGTGCTTGAGAGGTGTATTCTGTCACAGAAGCTGGTAGCAGGTCCTTGCCTTTCTGAAAATAAATCGACAATTTTTTTAACATGTTTGAAGTTAGCTGTGGGTTTGTTTTTTGGGGTTTTTTTAATGCATTTCATTTAGCAGTTTTGTCTAATAGTAGATTGAGACATGTATTTCTGAAAACCGTTGTAACAGATCATCTTCTTTTTTCATTTTAGAAGCCTTGTTGACACAGTATATGCATTAAAGGATGAAGTACAGGAGTTAAGACAGGTTGGTAACTTGCTACATTTATAGCAACATGGAGAATGGAAACATGGAAGGCTTATTGTAGAAATAAATATGGTTTGTAAATTGATTCATGTTGACAGGAGTGAACTTGAATCTCGGATTAGATTTACTTTTAAAAGTAAAACATACCAATTTGACCAAAAGCACGTTCTTTTGTGGTTGTCATCTGTCCTTGGAGCACCAGCCTTTGGGCAGAGTGTTAAGTATATTTTCTGAGGTGACTTATTAAGCTGTTTCATTTACTCTTGGATGTTATGACTTGTGGATTTTGAAAGTGTTAAGCAAATTCAGTTCTGCTGTATCACCAGCAAAATAAGCTTATAGAGACTGTGAAATAGTATTTGTTCTTGGAATGTTTAACTTTAGTAGTAATGTCTGGAGCTATTTAGGCCTTTATTAACAGTCTTTCAGTAACTTGAACACTTATGAATCAGTTCTTAAAACCTCTCATTTCAAGAGATGAGTCCTTTTCAGTATCTATCATGTGGCCTTTTTTTTTTTTTTTTTTTATGAGGGCTTCATGTGAGCTTAGGACACTTCTTTCCCATATGGGGGAATTGTGCAAGATCTCACCTGAGTTGCTGGTATGGAAGTTGCAGCTGACGTTTTAAGCTTGGTTTAAATATCCAAAATGTGTTGTTTAAAAATATCTTTTTCTTGTCAGGACACACACTTTTAACTGTTTAAATGATGTGAATGCTGCTGCATGTAGTCACTGCTTAACATATAGGTGAAAAAGCATTGAATTATCCTCACCCTCCAATGTGTGAAATTGCTAACTGACCTTAACAGATCTTTGTCTCGGGAAATCGGATAAAATCTCATCTGTTAACATAAAATTGATTTGTATTCAAATCACTGTAGGTTTTGGGCTATAAACGTGAATCCAAATTCTTTACTCATCTGTAAATGTGCTCAGTATTTCTAAGGGTGCAGTGCATGTTCCTTGAAATAGGACAGTTGGCATCTTAAATACTTAATTTTTGCTGTTTTCAATGTACAAAGCATGCTTATCCCAGATTTGATGCAAATTTGACAGTGTTTTTAAAAATACAGTTCACTTAATACAAGCAGCAATAATATCCTACTAATATTTCTGTGGCCTGGCTGCTTCTGCACAAAGGGTAAATGTGCTGCCTCACTGAGACCTGACAGATCCCTGTGTGGCCCTAAACAAAAAGTCACTTTCTCCTAAACTTAAAGCGGTAGTTCTCTTTTCTGGTGCCTTTTCAAATAGACAGTCTCTTCATAATCTCGCATCTTCCAAAGGCAAGACCTGTTAAAGCCTTCTTGTATATCAGTTAGTGTAGTTTAGAAGCATGTATTGGTCTGCTGCTGTGATGTTGCCAACTGGAGAAATGGCAGCAATAATCTCTGAGCTGGGACGGTCCCAAGTGACCAAGGACTTGATGGATGAAGGCTCTCTGGGAGTACACGTGCATTGTTTGGTGTAGACCCCAGACTGCCAGTCGGAGAGAGTTACCAAGCAAAGTAGTATCCCTCCTGTAGCAGCTTCCATAGGATATTCATAGCTGTGGCTCCACAGGCACTACACTTGAATAGTACACTCCTAAATTGCCTGTAAATAAATAAATGAAAAGGAAAATAAATTAAGTCTGTACCTACAAGAGAAGAATTAAATTCCCGAGTTTCTCAACAGAGTTGAAGAGTTAATTGAGTTAGGGAAGTGGTAGGTATTGATCCATCCTGTTTCTAGAAATGTCTGTAAATGACAGCTAATGGGAGCCCAGTGGGACCCCTGAATTGCAGTTTGTTAGAAGACTTGTTGTCTTGGGGCCTTAATATAATGTTGTCTTATCTTCTGGTTGCTTCCGCACTGTTGCTAGCGTTACCTTGGCTCGTACAGGTTTGAACAGTGTAAGCATTGCTGTGATTTGGTCAGTGACAGACTTCCTTACGGTCCTGTTGTTCGTGGTATTCCAATATTATCTGCTGGCATTAAATATTGAGAACTGACTCACTCAGTAACGTACGTGCAGTGTGGCAGTGTTCCTTGAAATTCAGACTCCTCTTAGATGGTTGGTAGTCATCTGTCTGGTGTAAAATTTAGTTACAAAACATTTTCCAGAGAACATAATGGTTTTAAAGATACTCCCTTCAACTATTTACTTTCCTAATGAAGCAATTTAATTTGCATTAAGTTTTAAGACCCTTTTCTGAGTTTGTGAAACTAGTTACAATCACAGGAGGCTCTTAGAGGGGATATTTATTCTACTTATTGCTCCATTTCCCTTCTCCATTAACAACAAATATATTCTACTCTTCATTGATCAGACTTGAGCAGAAGAATTCAGGATTATTAGCCATCTGTTGCTTTTGCATTGTAAAGGGCTGCCAAGTATAAATAGAAAACAGCTCAGTTGCCATTTGGTGGGTTTTGTTGCATTATGTGAACCACATGTAACTTTTGAAATTTTAATAGAATGCTTTGCTTTTTTGAACAGCTAATAGCAGTCTTAATTGAGAAGAGCCTTCAGAATTTGTATTTGACAATGTATGTGTGGTCAGAAAAGATCTGTGTAAAAAAACAAAACAAAACAAAACAAAAAACCCCACTAATATTTCTGTCTCTTTTAAACAGGATAACAAAAAGATGAAGAAATCATTAGAAGAAGAACAAAGAGCTCGCAAGGACTTGGAGAAGCTTGTTAGAAAAGTTCTAAAGAACATGAATGATCCATCTTGGGATGAAACCAACTTATAACTAATTTTTTTCTTTTTTTTTCTTTCTGTTGAAAGACCAGTTGTAAAACTGAGCTGGGAAGCCTTCTGACATTAGTCAGTGTTGCATCAAGAGCACTACAAAACAGGATTTAACTGGATCTAGTGATTTCTTGCTCTGAACATATAGAAACAGCCAAGCCATTTACTGAAGCAGTTTGTACTTTAAGTGTGGAGACCGTGGATCCTGAACTTTACTAAACTTAATTTGTTTGCATCTAAATTACCTCATTTTGCAGGAAGTGCAGCACCTGACTAAAAGTCCATGTTTTTCAGTGGCTTTTTAATTAAATATATATTTTTCTTGTAAATATCTGTAATTTTGAATGCATATGTGATTGATGTATCAGGGCTGATATGTTATTATTTTTCTCTTGTTATTATAATGGTCACAAGTGTTAGAAATGAGGGCAGTACTGTCTTACCTGAGAGAGGTCAGAGTTCTTTGTGGATAATTACGGAGTTGTTCCAAATTACCTGCTCATCACACATGCAAATTTTAGAACCTGTTTTTCCTATTGACCACTGTATTTAAATCCTCTACTGTTATTTATGTCTGCATATACCTTTTTAAACAGTTTACAATTCTTTAAGAACAGTATTAAAATTCAGAAAACTGTTGACAGTAGGAACAATTTTTAACAAATCTAATGCCCGTAATTTACATTCATATACACTTGTTTGGCAGACTAATCTGTTGTGCTTTGGCCACCAAAAGACTGATGTACTTGCCTGCTTTTTATGACTGTGATTTTTAGGTGTTTATGTACTACATTTTTTATTGTTGTGCTTAAACATGCAGCTGGCTGATAATTTAATAGATCATATGGTCTGTTAACGCAAAAAAATCAATCTAATCCAGAATCTTGTGAATACATTGTTGCTATTTATATTTTATGGTCACCACAATTAAATTTTAGCTAACCTTTGTGCATAAGACACATGGGCTAGGCAAGACTTCAATCAGAGCTTTGTTTTTATACCACTATGTAAGACTCTTTGGAATTCCTGGACTGTGGAAGCAAAGTCGTTCCTTTCCCACCCTGTTTTCTCGGTGTGTTGCTGGTTTCTGTCCTCCTAGGATTTAAATGGAAACTAATCTGGAAATTTACTTTTTTTCATCATACTGTAATTCATAATTTGCACTGCTGACATTTGAAAATACGTAAATGGACATTTATTCCCTAGTCTGTTAGGTGCAATTACTGCAATCCTTTTATTGTATTTAAAATAGGAGCTGCCTCATCACTGCAAATGGTGAGCTTCAGTTGGAGCACTTAAAATACTAATGCCATTAAAGCTCACTTGTATTTCATTGGTAGCAGCAAACTTTGGATCAAGCTCCAGTCAGTGCAATTTTCTGAGGGGTTTTTCTTCAGTTGACAGTCAGAAGTACAAGTATAGCACAGACCCAAGCTGCTTTTGTCACCCTGGTTTTCTAGTGCCCTTTAACTCCTGTTAAATTTAATACTCGGACTTGGGCAAATGTTTATGTGAACTTAAATAAGTTTGAGCCAGGATGATTAGGGTGGTAGGAATTGTCATGCACATTTTGAATCTAATGTGAAAAATCTGGTTTTATTCACTTTTCTCAGCCAAGAACAGCTTTTTTTAAATAGGAAAGAATGTCAATTAAATATTACTTAAGTATCAATTCCCACAGAATTCTTTCTTAAGAATCAATGAGTAGCAATTATTTGTCGGATTTAAAAAGTTGAATATATTTGTAGGTATTTTAATTTGTGTTCCTACAACTTAAACATTTCTTTCTTTAATTCTAAAGGAGCAGACTGGATAAGAAAATTAAAAATGCCTACACTATCAGAGTTATGTCTATTCACAAAACTTTAAATTTATGATGATTCTTGATACCAAAATCTTTTCCTGTCGTTTGCAGTTGCACAAAAATGTGGACTGGCATTTATAATTACTTTGATATTCAGAAATGACTCTTGCTAAAAGCTAAGTGATACTAAACCCTGCAAATTCATAGCATCTTGGCTATATTTGGATTTGGGAATGCTGATATAATTAGAATATTGCTAACAGTTTTGCTTTCTGACTGGCAGGCTATTTTCAGAGTGAACTTTAATTTTTCAATTGAGCATATGTGAAAGGACATTCCAGAGGAAGAAGTATAAAAGGAAAACATGAATCTTAGCAGTATCTAGCAAATTTTAACTCAGGAACAACTTCCATCACAACAGTTTTTTTCATTATATTGTGAAGAGTGGCGTGGCTATGTAAATTTGCTGACTCTTAATACCTGTGATTATTTTTATTTCTGACGGTACCCCTATACTCGCATCTAATGAACATGCCTTAAACACTGGGATTAAGCAGTTGTTAAATATGACCAGGACTTAGGGACTGATTTTATTCAAGGTGGATGGGGATGACTAATTTCTACAAAATATTAACAAAAGAAAAAAAAAAAAAGAAAGGAAAAAACCACCACCTAATATTGTAGGTAACTTTTGTCTTTAGTGCAGAGAGCGAGCTTTAGGCTTTTGGGAGCCCAGGAGTATCTGAACTTCTTTCTTTGACAATTTGTTACACTGTATATAGATTGTAAATTTCACATGGACCTTCTGAATTGTTGGAAACTTTATGTAAGCATGGATAAATGGGGCACTGTTTATTTAACCTTTTAAAGGGTTATTTCTTTGCTCTCATCATTTAGGGATGAGGAGATGAAGCCATTTCTTATCCTGTAGATGTGAAGCACTTTCAGTTCTGAACTGTCCAAAATGTAGCATAACATTTCTCTGTACTTACAGATGTATGCGTGTTTGTCTCACCATGTCATGGTATCTTAAAGATTAAACAACTGACTGCCTTTGTATAAACCTTCTTAATGCTAATCATTTAGGGAATTTAGAGTGTCTGTTTACGGTATCTGTGGAGAGCTCAAGTTTAGTTTAGACGTCACAGTTAATATCTTGGTATCGACTACTAAAGTGTTTATGCTACATTGTTGTAATTAAACCATGATTTTTTCCCCTACCCTATGAAGTGTTACATTTCTCTAATACTATTGGCTATGAGATTAAGAAGGAAAATAGCTTTCCCTTTTTTTACCTTTCATATATATATATATATATATATATAAAACTTCTATTTAATAGTTGG
Organism: Antrostomus carolinensis; assembly: GCF_000700745.2. Classification (NCBI taxonomy): domain Eukaryota; kingdom Metazoa; phylum Chordata; class Aves; order Caprimulgiformes; family Caprimulgidae; genus Antrostomus; species Antrostomus carolinensis. The sequence goes on from NW_010322469.1 coordinate 29,458, forward strand.
TGTACTGTATTGAAAGAGCTTTTTCATGTTTTTTTTTATAATGGCAAATTGATGCCTGGAAACCAAAACAAAGCAGGAGTTGTTTAGAGGGATTAGAAGTAGGATCTTAACTGTCTTGCACTGAGCAATTTCTGCTTTCTTTGGCAACCTGACTCGCTAGGTTGATGCAAGAGATGGAGGAGATCAAAGACAGAACATAATGAAAGGGGAGAAAGCAAGAAACACTAGAAAATCAAGTTGCTGCATAAATAATGTAAATTACATGTGTACATGCATGATTTATCTGAATAGACCTGAAATCTGTGGTAAGTGTGTACCATAGGGACATAATTTGGTGCTACCTGAAATAGGGAAGAGGGATGATTTTATGGTAGGAGCATCATCAGTATTGCTTTTACTCAGGATGTTGGGATGGATGAAGGAAAGTTGCAGAGTCATTTGAAAGATGGTTTCAGTCTTTGGACAAGACATTTGAAGATGTTAATAACTGAGACTAGATATGTGAAAAAAATACATCTATTCCAGCTTAGTTTAGCAAGGAGATACACTTTAAAAGAACAGGGGACTTTAAGTGTAGTTTTGTGTAACATTGGTCAGAAGAAATCCCGTATTTTCCAACTTTTCTCTTGGTTCATCGCTGTAAATACAAACATTTCCAACAATTTGATATTGTCATTAACTTTTCACCTTAAGTGTTTTGAGGAATTTTTGGGGCTGTTTTTTGTTGTGGTGGGTTGACCTTGGCTGGCTGCTAGACTCTCACCCAGTAAGAACTCTTCTTCCTCAACCAGAGGTGGGGGAGAGAATAAGATGGAAAAGCTTGTGGGTTGAGATAAAAGACACGAACATGACTTACCAGTTACCATCATGGGCAAAACATACAATGGGCAAAATTAATTTCTTGCCATTTAAAAATAGAATTGGATTATGAAGAACAAAGGAAAAAAACCTAAGCAACCTTTCACCTAGCACACTCCTTCCCAGGCTGAATTTCACTCCTTTGTTACTGATGCCCCTGTCTTCCCCTCTCCCCCATGTGGGGAATAGAAGTTGCAGTCTGTCCGTAGCAATTCCTCCTTCCTGCTCCTCCTCCTTCACACTTCTAGCTCCAGTGTGGGTCCCCTCTGTGGACTTCAGCTTCCTTCAGGGCACCTGCTTCAGCATGGAGTCTTCCATGGGCTGCAGGTGGGTATCTGCTCTGGCATGGACGTCCATGGGCTACAGGGGTACAACGTGCTTCACCATGGTCATTTCCATGGGCTGCAGAGAAGCCTGCTCCAGCACCTGGAGCACCATGTTCACATCTTTGACTGAGTGTACACAGAGATGTTTCTCACACTTTTTCCTCACTGCTGCACTCTTAAATGTGCTTTCCTTGAGGCACCACCATTTTGGCTGAGGGGCTTAGCTGTTTCTTGACATGATGCTGCTTGTCTGAGCAGTATCTAATTTACATCCTGTTGGAGCTGCTATGTCTAGTAGGTTCAGAAACTTAGGTGCAGAACTTGCTGTTAGCCACTTGCAGGGAACACCTTTGCTTGCTATGATAGGGCAAGAGATGGGAAAGGAAGGGAGCATGTAACAACTGTTGATTATGGGAGTGAGAGGCCTAAAATAGGGGAGGTGTGGGTGAAATGTGCGTGTATCTGTGTGTACACCATGAGCTAGGGGATCCCAGGAACGTGGAATGTGCACTTTGGAGAAATGCTGAGATGAAATTTGGGATGAATTTGCTCTGCGAGGATGTAGGCTTGCCATATTTCACCTTGTGTGCTCTGCACTGGAGCTTTCTCTCTACTTCACATTGATCAAGTGTCATTCTGGAAGGGGAGCTGAGCCTGGATTTGGAACTAAATTAGTCTCCCAAGCTTTTTATTAATTGGAGTGGCTCCCCTCAAGCTACCATTCAGGCCCAAATCTAATTCTTGTGTTAGAAGGAAATGAGAGCTACAGTGCAGTGAGTTACTGAGAACAGTTACAGTTGTGTCACTATTTACATAGTGCAGATCTTAGCAGGCCAAGATGTGCTCCCATTAGTTCCTGAATGTTCTCACTGATTTCATTCCCTTCCTCTGTTGAACATGCACCGGCTTTTATGCATGCAGAGCTTACTGCTGTGCTTTTACCCCAAGAACAGTCTTGAGTGGCCATGAATCTGTACTGTCCCTCATTTGCCTGGCTGTCCCATTTACACTGGTAGGTGTATCTGCTGGATTTCCAGTTGACGTGGCAGTGCTAATAACACTGAGCAGGTAAGGCCCTGGCACATCTCACCCTATGCTTCTGACTCTCTGGTCGTAAGGATGATGTTAGGCTGACATCTAGAAGGCAATAGAGACTGATACAGAGAGAAAGCTTTACCTGCTACTACATACCACTCCCAGGAATGTGGCATGCCATATGTGATACTCAGGATATCATAGGATATCTCAAGTTGGAAGGGACCCATAAGGATCATCAAATCGAACTCCCTGCTCCTTGCAGGTCTACCTAAAACTAAACCATAGAACTAAGAGCATTTTCCAGATGCTCCTTGAACTCTGACAGGCTTGGGGCTGTGACCGCTGCCCTGGGAAGCCTGTCCCAGTGACTGACCACCCTCTCGGTGAAGAACCTCTTCCTAATGTCCAGTCTGATGTTATTTGTAGGCCTGATGAGATTCCCCAAACAGTTTATTGGGTTTTTTAAGCCAGTGTATCACTCAGGTTTTGTTAGACAGCTCTTGCCTGTTATGCAGCCTGGTAGCTCTGTTTGCTGTAGACATAGATGAGCAATACAGAAATAACATGTTTTTACAGTATTATTCCAGCAGGGGACTGTGTTAGCTTCTGCTTTGTCAGAATCTACTCACAGTTTCCCTGAATTTGATAATATTTGTGCTTTTGTAGGCTTTTGTAACCTTCTGGAGTTAGCTTTCTGTCTATTTTGGAGCTGCTTTTCAAGCTCCAAGAAATGCAATCTATTAATCTTCTGTCCTGTAGAACAAAAGTAGACACAGTTGAAAGTGTTCATGACCTAGCCACGTGTATGGGATTTGTATGGGGTTTTTAGCACTTCCCTGTGGTACGTGTGACACTATAGTGTCTGTACATTCAGCATCAAGGCCTTTTTCACCACAATGCGGCGTGGAGGTAACACAGGATCAGGTTTGTTGTGAGACAAAACTAAGCAAGGAATTTTGCTGTGATCACTAGCTCATTTAGTCTCAGGCTTTACCCTAAGGCAGGCAGAATTTCAGAGGAACTGACAGCCATCCACTGCTACAGGACTGGTCTTACCGGTTCCCACAAGAAGTCTTGATTCTGAGATGGAATTGAGAAAACTCTGTGATGGTGCAATTCCTGCTCCATCCACTGTGCTCTCTCATTACTTTCTACTTTACCAAGGAAGATTTCTGCTGGGAATTTAAGTTACAGGACTGTTTTGCCTGTACTGGGAAGGTGAGAGAGCAATGTGCTCTTCCCTGCTGACAGGGAGGGATGTATGGTGACTATCTTGGACTTGAAGCTAAGCATTTGTAAATACAGGTTCAGGAAAGTGACCCTACCCTGGCAGCGAGATCTTCAGAAGGATTTCTGCTTCAGTGTTCGTACCTGGTTCCATGTATCTGCTGGCTGTCTCACTGACCATCCTTACTTTGTTGTCCTTATGCAGTAAAAAAGCACATCCTCTAGGCTTTCCAGAGCACCACAACATTTCAAAATTATGAATAAGGTGCGGCAGCCTAAGATGCTTTCCTGTTCCTTGGCTATGTCTTAAGATTTCTGTCCAAGGATCTTTCTTTTATCCACAGTGTCACATTATGGTCTCTTTGTATCCTTCAGGTTAAAGAGGAAATACATTGGTTTAGTCCAGTATGATCCCTAGACTTCATTGTGACAACTCTAGGTTTGCTATCCAACAAAACCTTTTCACTTTGCAATCAGTTGTCACTTGTGACAATGCAGTTAGGATATCATAGAATCATTTAGATTGGGAAAGACCCTTAAAATCATTGAATCCAACTGTAAACCTAACACTGTCAAGTCCACCACATCTACATGTCTTTTACATACCTCCAGGGATGGGGATTCCACCGCTTCCCTGAGCAGCCTGTTCCAATGTTTGACAACCCTTCCAGTGAAGAAGCTTTTTCTTCCTATCCAATCTAAACCTTCCTTGGAACAACTCGAGGCCATTTCTTCTTGTCCTGTCACTTGTCATTCAGGAGAAGAGACCAAGGCCCACCTTGCTACAACCTCCTTCCAGGTAGTTATAGAATGTGATAAGGTCTCCCCTCAGCCTCCTTTTCTCCAGACTAAACAACCCCAGTTCCCTCAGCTGCTCAACACAGGCTTGTTCTCCACAGCTTTCACCAGCTTAGTTACCCTTCTTTGGACAAGCTCCAGTGCATCAATGTCTTTCTTGTAGTGAGAGGCCCACAGCTGAACACAGCACTCGAGGTGTGGCCTCACAAGTGCTGAGTACAGGGGCACAATCACTTCCCTACTCCTGCTGGCCACACTGTTCCTGATACAGGCCAGGATGCCATTGGCCTTTTTTTGCCACCTGGGCACACTGCTGGCTCATATTCAGCCGGCTGTTGACCAACACCCCCAGGTCCTTTTCTGCCAGGCAGCTTTCCAGCCACTGCTCCCCAGGCCTGTAGTGTTGCAGGGGGTTGTGGTGACTGAAGTGCAGGACCTGGCACTTGACCTTAATGAACCTCATACAGTTGGCATTGGCCCATCGATCCAACCTTTCCAGATCCCTCTGCAGAGCCTTCCTACCCTCAAGCAGATCAACACTCCTGTCCAACTTGGTGTCACCTGCAAACTTAGTGAGGGTGCACTTGGTCCCCTCATCCATATCAGTGATAAGGATATTAAACAGAGCTGGCCCTAAAACTGAGCCCTGGGGAACACCACTTGTATCTGGCTTCCAACTGGATTTAACTCCATTCACCACCACTCTTTGGGCCCAGCCATCCAGCCAGTTTTTAACCCAGCAGAGGATATGCCTGTCCAGACCATTGGCAGCCAGTTTCTCAGGCCTGGCATCCACCCAATTTTTCACCCACCAAAGACTACACTTGTCCAAGCCATGAAAAGCCAGTTTCTGCAGGAGAACGCTGTGGGAAATTATGTTAAAGGCTTTACTAAAGTCTAGGTAGACAACATACATAGACTTACCCTCAGAGACTAAGCGGGTCACCTTGTTATAGAAGGAGATCAGGTTAGCCAAGCAGGATCTGCCTTTCATAAACCCATGCTGACTGGGCCTGTATGCCCTGTGTGATGGCACTCAAGATGATCTGCTCCATAACCTTCCTCAGCACCATGGTCAGGCCTGCAGTTCTCCAGATCCTCCTTCCACCCTTGTACACGGGCATCACATCTGCTAACCTCCAGTCCACTAGGACCTTCCTGGTTAGGCAGGACTGGGGGATCCCATCTGGCCCCATAGACTTGTGTATGGCTAAGTGGTGTAGCAGGTCCCCTTGGATTACAGGGGCTTCATTCTGCTCCCTCTCTTCCAGCTTAGGGTGCTGGGTACCCCAAGAACAATTGGTCTTACTATTAAAGACTGAGGTAAAGAAGGCATCTCAGCCTTTTCCTCATCCTTTGTCACTATGTTTCCCCCTGCATCCAATAAAGGATGGAGATTTTCCTTAGCCCTCCTTTTGTTAGTGTACTTCTAGAAATATTTTTTATTGTCTTTTGCTGCAGTAGCCAAATTAAGTTCTAGTTGGGCTTTGGCTCTTCTTACTTTCTCCCCGTATACCCTCATGATATCCTTGTAGTTGCTTACTCCTTCTTCCGAAGGTAATAAACTCTCTTTTTTTTACTGAGTTCCAGCCAAAGCTCTCTGTTCAGCCAGGCCAATCTTCTTCCCAGTTGACTTGTCTTTCAGCCTTTAAGATTTTCTTCTTGAGGATTGTCCAGCCTTCCTGGAGTCCTTTGCCCTTCAGGAGTGCCTCCCAAGGGACTCTGTCAATGAGGCTCCTAAACAGGCCAAAGTCTGCCCCCAAGAAGTCCAGAGTAGCAGTTCTGCTGACCCCCCCTCCTTACTTCTCCAAGAATCAAAAACTCTATCATTTTATGATCACTGTGCTCAAGGCAATCTCCAACCATCACATCACCCACAAGTCCTCTGTTCACAAGCAACAGGTCCAGCAGGCCACCTTCCCTAGTTGGCTCCCTCACCAGCTGTGTCAGGAAGTTACCTTCCACACACTCCTGTGCTCTTTCCTCTCTGTGGTATTGTATTTCCAGCAGACATCTGCTAAGTTGGTCCCCCACGAGGACAAGGGCCGGTGATCGTGAGACCTCTCCTAGCTGCTTATCGAATATTTGGTTAGCCTCTTCATTCTGGTTGGGTGATCTATAACGACTCCCACCATCATATCTGCCTTATTTGCCTTTCCCCTGATTCTTACCGGTAAATACTTGAACCTTTCATCACCATTTTCAGGCCCTAGACAGTCAAAACGCTCCCTAACATACAGGGCTACCCCACCACCTCTCCGGTCCCTTCTGAAGAGTTTATAGCCATCCATTGCAACACACTAGCTGTGTGAGTCATCCCACCATGTTCCTGTTATTGCAGTTGCATCATAGCTTTCCTGCTGCACAATGGCTTCCAGCTCCTCCTGTTTGTTGCCCATGCTGCGTGCATTGATATAGATGCATTTCAGTTGGGCTATTGATCCTGCCACCTTTTTGGGGGGGAAGAAGTCCTAATTCCTATGCCACTGTTCTCAGGTGCTTCTGTGGTTTCTAACACATCAACAACTTTTGCATCTTTGCTATCATGTGGATCTCCATCCCCTACCCCTACTGAGATGGCTAAGGTGCTGGGTGCATTTAGTATAGAGATATTTAAAATATGCTCCAGTGCACTCAGCACATCGTGGAGCAATCTGAAGAACTGCATTAGCACACCATCCCTCAAACATTGGGTGTGCAGCCCCATGGCTCCTCACTAGCAAGCCTGGTTTTATCCCTTTCCCCCTTCACATTGTTTACAGCTCTTTCAGTGAGCCCTGCTAATTCTTACACAAACATCCTTTTCCCCTTTCGAGAAAGGTGTACACTGTCTGCCACCAGCAGGCCTGGTGTCGTGTAGACCAACCCATGATTGAAAAACCCAAAATTCTGCCAGTGACACCAGTCATGGAGCCAGGTATTGATCTGCTGGGTCTTCCTGTGTATTCCCTCATCATTCCCTGCAACTGGAAGGGTAGAGGAAAACACTACTTGTGTTCCTGATCCCTCAATCTGTTGTCCCAAGGCCCTGAAGTATCTTTTGGTCAACCTGGGACTTCTTATTGCAATTTCATCACTGCCTACATGAAAAATCAATAATGGATGATAGTCCGAGGGCTGTACTGGGGTAGGAAGTTTTCTTGTAACATCTTTAACCTAGACCCCAAGGAGGTAGCAGCCTTCCCTAGGAAGTGGGTCTCATTAGGATCCTGGGCCTTCTGTTCCCCTCAGAAGAGAGTCTCTTATGACAATGACTCTTGTTTTTTTCTTAATGGGGGTGGTTTTGATGCAGGACTGAGGCTGACTTAATATTACTGCCACCTCCAACCTAGATGGGCCATGATCCTCATAATTGTCTGGTTTCACTTGCAGAGCCTCATACCTATTGTACCAGGGCATGTAGGAAGATGAGGTAGTCATGGAGGAGATGCACCTGCTTGTCCCACTGCTGCAGTGGATCCTCCAGTGAATCCTGACGCTTGGATTACAGGATAGGATGCGCTCTCGTGCACATTTAATGTTAGTGTAAAGGATTCCCCAACTCCCATCCGATAGCAGTGTTGGTGAAGGACTGCTACCTGGAGGAGTAGGTAGTTAACTTGAGGAAAGAAAACAAAATGGGCCTTATCCAGGTTAATCTCTGGAAGTGCTACATGTGCAGGTGAAAACTGCAAAAAGGCAAGAGTTGAGGGACGCAAACTGGTAGGCTGAATCTAGCAATTAGCTGAGACTGTTGGACAGGTAAGTATTTGCCCCTACTCTGCTAAAACTGGGGCAGTGAGGCTGAGAAGAATGTATTAAAGCATAGCTGGAATGCAATGACTGACAACACTGTGAAGTTTATTACCTGCCAGGCTTTGGAGGATGACTCAAAGTAAGTTATTTCAGAACATTTACCTTTAAAATAGTGATAGATGGAGCAAGTTATTTCATAGGTTGTGTTATAGGAAGCAAACTGCATTGGATTAAAATACTTACTTTGGATTTACATACTTAGAGTATGAAGAATAGATGATGTACTTCCATTGTGTGAGGTGACAGGGGAAGAAACAACCAGTCTTCAGGGCTAGAAAAAAGCACATTTGATGAGAGATAATTCTGAAATATAAACAATCAATATTGTAACGCTTCATGACAAAATTGTACATGAGTCATGACACTACTGGAAACTGTGGCAAAGCAGTAAACAAGATTCAGAAGTGTAACGGTACAGTTCAGTCCTGTACTCATCAGAAAAATACGAGACAGAGAAAGAGTTTGGCAAAAGCTGGGTGCTTCTGAAATCTGGTGCAATTTATTAGATTTTGAAACAAGATGAACAAATAAGGTTCATAGAACACCTCAGCAAATTCTAATTTATCTTTGTTCATGAGATATTGTATTGTAAGGAGATTGTGTGGTTTGATGAATAAACCTATATAATGCATTTTTCAGTATAGGTAAATTTGTAGAAAAACAAAACCAGATCCAGAGGAGCTTGTCATAAATATTACATTACATCTGGAACAAGCACAATCCTAATAAAAGTTGTGTGCAGCCATGCCATAGGCGTGCAGATTAGGGAGTTGGAGTTCTGCTCACCCCTTTTCTCTCATTCATATTTATCCTGACGTCATGTTGTGTCCGAAGCAGACAGTGAAATGTGGGTTTTGTACTGAGGGCAGAGAGCGCTGAGCCTGGGTGAACTTTTAAAAATAGAGCTGAGTTTGTTCTTGGAGACCTGTATCCTCTGAAGTGCAATTTACCTATGGCTCTGTGATCTCTTGCAGTTCAGAGGTGACGCCAAGCTTTGGATGTTCTCTAACCATTGTAGGAATTGCTTCGTCTCACTACAGAAGGCATGGGAGCAGTGGTGGGAAGGGAAGAAGCACATGAAGAAGGTGTAAATGAAGGACAGCTTACAGAGTAAAAATAAAATAAAGAAAAATCTGAGGAACTTTAATGCGAACCCCCAGGGAATGGAGAACAAGCTGCCGTTAGCAGGGTTTTCTGTACTTGAGGCAAGCGTAGTAGATACTCAGAGCAATCAAAACATCAGTCAGGAGTGTCAGAGCAGCATTGCCTGTGGGAAATCTGTATCGCTGCCTTCAAATTAAATGCAGAAGGCACTAAGAAACTCTGAACTCCATGGAGGCCCCTTCCCATCCATTTCCTTCCCCCAAATCTAGTAAAATCCCACCTACTGTGCAACAGAGTGTCTTTAACACGCTTGGCTAAGGAAGAGTTTTACTGCCATTTCCTACAGGTTTTTACCCATCCTTGAAAGGAGAGTACAGCCTGTGGTGTGCCATGGGACTTTCACATGTTGTTTTTTTTCTTCTTCTAGTTCAGGAGGATACTATCCCACCATGCTGAGCCTCGGTCGGAGGGATAGGTAGGATGGGGTGGGGTTGGGCAGGGTGAGGTTTGGCATGGTGGGGCAGCCCTCCCAGGCTTCTTGAGGTGTAGGTTGGTGTCTTTTCCTGTGGGCTTTTATTCTGTCATAGTCTTTGGCATCTACCCCCACCCCTGAAGCAAATTGTGTGTGACTGCTCAGGGAGGGAGGGACTCTTTTACTATGTATTGAGTCTGGCTGAGACGGAGTTAATTTCTCCCATAGCAGCCCCCAGAGTGCTGTGTTTTGTATCAGTAGCTAGAAGGGTGTTGATAATGCAGCAATGTTTTGGTTACTGCTGAGCAGTGCTTGCACAGCATCAAGGCTGTCTCTCCAGCATTCCCCCCCCAGTAGGCTGGGAGGAGGGAAGGTCTTGGGAGGCGACACAGCCAGGACAGCTGACCCAAACTGACCAAAGGGATATTCCATACCATATGATGTCTGCTCAGAAATAAAAGCAAGGGGAATAGAGGGGGGAGGGGGTGGCATTCATTATTTATGTTTGTCCTCTGGGGTAACCACTATGCATGTACTGAAGCCCTGCTTCCCAGGAAGTGGCCAAACATCTCTTGCTGTTGGGAAGTAGAGAATAAATATTTTGTCCTTCTTTTGCTTCTGCATGCGCAGCTTTGCTTTGTTTCTATTAAACTGTTCAGGGGAGAGCCAGGCAGATGGTTGTTTTGGTGTATCTAGGTGAATCCTGGCTCTGGTGCATTGACAGATGTGTATATCTATTTGGTACTTGAGTGGTTACCTTGCCATGTGGGATCCTGTAGGTTCTTTGGATCCTGTTATAATTTCATACTCACTGAATGCAGCAGCAATCAAGGAAATTGAGGTTTTAAACAGGACAGTGCCTAAAATCCTTTCAAATAATCCTTTCTTTCAGGACCTATTCCTGTCGCTCTGGCATTTTCTTCCTTTCCCTCTGTCTGCCTTCTTGTGGGTTAACCCTGGCAGGCAGTTCAGCCCCACACAGCCACTTGCCCACTCCCTCTCAGTGGAATGGGGGAGTGAATTAGAAGGGTAAAAGTGTGAAAACTGATGGATTAGGATAAAGACAGTTTAATAGGCAAAGGAAAATCCATATGTGCCAGAAAAACAAACCAAGAAATTAATTCACTCCTTCCCAGGGTCAGGCAGGTGTTCAGACATCTCCAGGAGAGCAGGGCTCCATGATGTGTAACAGTTACTTGGGGAGTAACTGGGGAGTAACCCGTCCCCGCCTTCTTCCCCCAGCTTTCTATGCTGAGCATGATGTCATATGGTATGGAATATCCCTTTGGTCAGTTGGGGTCACCTGTCCCAGCTGTGTCCGCTCCTAACTCCTTGTGCACCCCCAGCCTCCTTGCTGGTGGGGTGGTGTGAGGAGCAGAAAAGGCCTTGATGCTGTGCAAGCGCTGCTCAGCAGTAACTAAAACATCTCTGCATTATCAACACTGTTTTCAGCACAAATCCAAATGTAACACTATATGAGCTACTATGAAGAAAATTAACTTGATTCCAGCAGAACCCAATAGAGCCTCCAGACACTTCATGGGCTTGTGGACACTGTATGTTACCAGATCCAGCCTCCTGCATGTTCACAGTCTGTTTTCAGTGGAGAATTCTTTTGTTGTTCCTCAGCACTTGGCAGGTCTGTTGTTTTGTGTGATGGCTTCTTCCACCATAACAGTCATTTTCCCAAAAGGGGGCCCTAATCACTTCCTGCAGTTAGCATCGATTAAGGATAACTGTGGAGTAACACCTGGTGCTGGAAACTACTGGGATGTTTTATTCTGACTTTGAATGGGGATATGGAACAACTTTCCAATGTTAGTAGTGAGGGGCAGGAAACCTGAACCCATATTAAAAGAGTAAAAAGTCCTTCCAGGCCACAGGTTCTCTTTCTGTTCAAGGAGGATTAAGCATCTGAATCCTGTTAGACCTTCAGAAAACTTCCTCACTGGCCATGAGAAAGACTGATATCAAGCAGGCTGGTCTTTTAATCCCTTTTTCTTCTTTTACTTAGCTTTCTTGCTTAGATTTCCCCCTGGGAAGATAGTCATTAAACCTGTATCAAATATGTCCTACACTTAGGCTGGGTTGGCAGGTGCTTTATTTATTTATTTTTTAAGGTGTGTTAAGTAGGCCTTTGCTCAAGTTTACCACAGTTACTAAATTTCAGAGCTTGTTGGCCTATATTGGAATTAGAGATGCGACTGTAGCACAGAGGAACAAGGCTAAACTTGACTGCCTCATCATCTCTGCCTGAGCACTGATGGTAGGATTGGCTAAAGCAGTACAGGCTTCAGTATGGGCTGGGCACATGAATAAAACCATTCAGGCTGGAAGGGATCCCAGCAGGTCTCTAGTCCAGCCTCCTCCTCAGCTCTGAGTTCAGGCCCAGTTGCTCAGGGCTTTGTCCAGCTGGGTCTTGAAACCCTTTAGGATGGAAAACTAACCAGAGAACCCACTGGGCATGAACTGCTGATGCTGCTGAAGGAACTTTACTCAAAACAGCTGGTTAAAGGTAGGCTGGGCAGGTCTCCAAGGCTGCAGTGTGGCTGGCATGGGTCCTAGTTCAAATAATGACATGGTACTCTCTGCAGTCAATTGCTTGCCCTGTCCTTCATGTGCTTCATGCTGAGCATCAGGGTACGTGCTCCTGTACCGCAACTGCATTGGGTACTGCAGCGTAAAAGTGCTCTAAGATGGTGGTGCGCTACAGTGCCTGTACTTCCATAACTTATATATTGGTTTTTAAACACTGTATGAGACAGGGCTAATGGAAGCAGTTGACATAGAGTTGTTCTGAAGTTGTACTTTGAGAACTGTGGTACCATTGACTGCTGAAATGGGGAATGGGCTTTCCCTTTCTTAGTGGTTACAGGAGGCAGGTATGCAGCTCATGCCTATGGTTCTGGACCACAGACACCTCCAAAGGTGCAGCTGCCAAAGGGCTTCTGTTGAGACAAAATGCTTTTTAAATTTTGACTTATTAATATTTGTGCTCCATTAATATTAGCTTTGCATCTGGAAGGTGTCCTCAACTGTGGGTTCAGCGTGCTCATTTCTGTTGTAGGCAGTGCCTTGTGTGAGCCCCTTGATGTGCCAGCATATAGCTTTCTCCCCATTTTTTTTTTCTAGTTGTAATAATTTTGCAATCCAATTTCCACTTTATATTATAAAAAGCTTTCTTGATGAAAATGTTGAACTACTTGTAATTATATTGAAAATGGTCAGTCACAGAATTGGTACATTTCTTTAATCTTCTTCTGTAGTACATATTCATTATCTTCCTTCCTTCCTGTCAAAATGGGAGTAAAAATTCTATTCTGTTACACAGACTTGAAATCCTAAAATCCTCTGATGTGGATAATTTAAACTTATAATGCAGTAAAATATGGAATAATTATATGTTACAAATCGAATCTCAAAATTTCTATTGTATTCAGTCTGCCTTGTGTTCTGCTGGAGTATTCAGACCAGTATCAGCAAGAGTCTTCCACTGAAGTGTATTATGACTTGAAGACTGTGTTGCTATGAATAGTCAATTCTGCCTTTATTTTGTTTGCTTTAAACTTAAATTTATTCTAGATATGCATTTTGGATTTAACTTTCAGTGATTATGAAGTTGATGCAACTGCTTTCAGTGGAATTAAATGAAAAACTAATGTTAAATTCAGTGCCTTTTTTTCCTTTTTTTTCTATTTTGTAGTTTGTGAACTTCAGGTTTATGAAATACCTCAACAAAAAGTGCCAAGATAGGTGTATGTAACCACAGACTGTTCCTTCTATGGACAAGATAATGATCTGAAACCTATGCCATATTGAGCATTAAAAAAAATAAGATAGCATTGCTCAGATCTCAGACTTTGCTTCTAATTTTGGAAGCAAATTTTTAACATCTTTTTGTGGACTGTGTTTTTGGTACTCATATTTCAGGCAAGAAGAGATGGGCCTTTGCCTGTGGAAGCCTGCCACGGTTTTTCTGTTCTCATTCTGAGTTGATTGACGTCCTTATGCCCCTGTGTCCTCCTCTGATGTCTAGCATCACATTATTGATACTAAATTGAAATTTATTTTAAACTTCATTATAAAAATGTTCAGGACAGGCTATGTACATTAATCTTTGAGAAATCAGCCTGTTTGGAGACAGTGAAAGACTGACTAGTGTTTCAGTTCTGTCTAGAAATTAAGCTCAAGTTCATAATTGTGTTATACTTGCATTCCAGAGAGTTGCTTTCTGCTTCCTCTCACAGAGACACAGGATAAGGAGATGTTAGAGAAGATTCTTTATGAATAGAGGGGCCAAAAAAATATCCTCAGAAAAATTATGGAGAATGTTTGTAAAAATGAAGAGCAGGCATGTTTTCTCCATAAGGGACAGAAATCTGTGAAAGAGCGACTTCAGCAAGAAGTGAGATGGACAATTTTCCTTCACCTTTTTCTGGGTGGGTCGTGCTCATATAATTTAGGACTGCATTCATTATGTTTCAGTTCTGTCATACTTGAAATGCTGTCCTCTTAAAACCTTATGGTTGAAAACATCTGATTGTCATATAAAAAGGCTACCTGGACTGACCAAACAGGTAAATATGAAATCAGATCGGTGTGAGAGGCTTAGACAAATAGTAATGAAAAATTTTAAAAAATGGTATAATGCCATAGATAGGAAAGGATTTTTAAAATATTATATTAAAATGAAGACAGTATCTGTGTGAGAGTGCGTAATGGGATAAAATTAAACTCAAAAAGGGGAAAATTACTGACCTGTAAGTCTTTAGCCTGAAGGACTGTGCAAGGGATGAACTCATTTTTGCTTGACAGATTACAATAACAGAGTGGAGAAAAAGGCATCTGACATACAGTTTAGGGTAGTCTAGGAATAGAAGTAAAAATAAACTGCATGGTCGTGTTTTCATCTTCAGATTACAACATTCTAAGCTTCCCAGACCCAACCTGCACTTCATGCTGTTTTTTCTCCCCCTAATTCCTTTTTCTTTGCAAAACAAGTGCAAAACACACTAGATGTGTATGCATGTGCTTCAATATCCTTTTCTGAGAACTGGGTAATTTAATGTTGTGTAAAATTAACTTCTTTTCATGTCTCCACTTATTTTAATTTACTCACTGTCGATGTAGCAGGTTCATACTGAGCGCGGAGGTGACAGTGTGTGGTATTGCTTCTTCTGGCACAGGGCACCTTTAACTCAGACTCATTTGTCACAAGAAATACTGTGTGAAGAAAAGGGTGCTGTTTTTCATACAAGTCTGTTTGCCAAAAAGTGCTGCTTCATTGGGGCTGCTCGGAGTTTCACCTCCTGATTGAATTGGGTGAACAGTTTTGTCCAAAACTGGGAAAAACATATGACACTTTGTAATGCTTTATTCAAACGACCCCATAATAAAACATCACAGCATTTCAAGGTGGGTTTGTAGAGCATTGCAGGTGATGTTTGTGCAGGGAGGATGTGGTGGTCTTTTTCTCTTCTGTGCAATAAACCAACAACTGGTCCATATCGGGATCAGTACTGTTTAATATCTTCACCAATGACATAGTGAGATCCCATTCACCCTCAGCAAGTTTGCAGATGACGCCAGGCTGAGTGGTGTGGTTGACATGCCTGAAGGACAACATGCCATCTGGAGAGACCTAGACAAGCTTGAGAAGTGGGCCTGTGTGAACCTTATAAGGTTCAGCAAGGCCAAGTGCAAGGTCCTGCACCTGGGTCAAGTCAATCCCCAGTATCAATAGAGACTGAGGGATGAAGGGATTGGGAGCATCTCTGTGGAGAAGGACTTGGGGCTACTGGTGGATGAAAAGCTGGACATGGGCCAGCAATGTGTGCTCACAGCCTAGAAGGCCAACCGTATCCTGGGCTGCATCAAAAGAAGCGTGGCCAGCAGGTCCAGGGAGGTGGTTCTGCCCCTCTACTCCGCTCTGACGAGACCCCACCTGGAGTATTGTGTCCAGCTCTGCAGTCCTCAGCACAAGAAAGACGTGGACCTGTTGAAGCAGGTCTGGAGGAGGGCAACAAAAATGATCAGAGGGATGGAACACCTCTCCTGTGAAGAACAGCTGAGAGAGTTGGGGTTGTTCAGGCTGGAGAAGAGAAGGGTCCAGGGAGACCTTATTGCAGCCTTTCAATACTTCAAGGGGGCCTATAAGAAAGATGGGGACAAAGGGACAAATGTTTTTTAGCAGAGTGTTGGGTAATGGTTTTAAACTAAAAGAGGGTAGATTTAGACTAGATATAAGGAAGAAACTTTTTACAACAAGGGTGATGAGACACTGGCTCAGGTTGCCCAGAGAGATGGTAGAAGCCCCATCCCTGGAAACATTCAAGGTCAGGTGGGCTGGGGCTCTGAGCAACCTGACTAATTGAAGATGTCCCTGCTCACTGCAGGGGGGTTGGACCAGATGACCCTGAAAGGTCCCATCCAACTCAAACTATTCCATGATTCTGTGATTCTATGAAGTGGGGGATTTGCCAGCTGGCAGGGACACAGTGTTCAAACCTTCCTTGTCCTGACACAAGTGAGTCTGTAAAGCAGGGATGTAAGTAGATGTAGAACATTGAAATGCTTCATATTTTATTTAAATGCCAGTACAAAGTTATTCAGGTACTTAATTTCCTTGTGGTAAATGAAATGTGGTTTAAGGTGTCTTTGTGACCTTGCCGGTGTTCCAGCAGTCAACCTTGAGCCTTTTAAAAACTGGGTTTTTTAAAATGTCATGTCAATTAAGATAAAAATATTATTACTATTTCTAATGATACATTTGAGGAATTTTTCATTTGGCTTCCTACCCTTTAGCATAAACTTCTCATTATTTTTTCCTCAATAAGCAAGGCTAATTGTAGAGGGTTTGAAAGTTAGAATTGTCTTTCAAATTGCAGGAAAAATGAGAAATCTTGTAAGAGCTAGAAGCATTATTTCTCTGCATGTTTGTTTCTGGGTATATCTCAAAGAAGTCAGTCACTTCTTAATTTTTTGCTTAAGATAATTCCCCTATTTCAAGTTAAAGGTGGAGACCAGAATCTTAATTTAAGGAAAATTAAAAGGAATTCTCAGATAAGGGTCTAAACTACCCATATCTGTTCCAACAGTACCCTATGAATTTCTCTAACTTGTGAAAAGGTGGCACATTTTGGTAGAGACAAGCTGGTCCTGTGATACTTAATATTAATCATGTCACTAAATGTGTGCTGTCCATGCCACTCCTACCTGTAATCCACAGGCTGCTGCCATCATTATTTAAAGGAGGAGGAAGAAATAATGTTGAGGATTTGCAGATGATAAAGTGTAATTATTTTTCAACCTACGTGAAAGTGCTCACCAGCTTGATAATGCTTGTCTTGGTCATCTTCATTGTATTTATGTACAGCAGGTGAGTGCTTTTACTCTATAAAGAAAATGTAATTCTATTTGACTTTAGCAAAATTGAATTAATACCATATATAACTTGATTTCAAGTTTACAGGAGCTTTCACAGATATTGAACTACTCTTTTTTTTTCTTTTTCTTTTTTTTCTTTTTTTTCTTTTTTTTTTTTTTAGCCTGTCACTCTCCTTTATTTAAATCTGTCCCCAGAAACATCTGTGCTGCCTACCCAGGGAATACAGAATGAAGATAGGGGATGAAAATTACCTGGTCAGTGAGCTGTCCTGGTTTTTAGCTGAAACAGCTGGGTTTCTTTTTCAGTAGCTAGAATAGTGCTGCATTTTGCTCTCAGCCTGGGACTTTTTATGAGAGAAATACTGATGACATACCAGTGTTTGCATTTTTGTTGATAGATATGAAGGACTTTGTGTTCTGTTGGTCCACAAGCGCAAGATCTAAGGGAGTGAGGAATATTTAAATTAACAAGCTAAATTGGCATTTGGATATGCCAACGGGATATTCCATATCATATCACGTCATGTCCAGTATATTAGTGAGGGTCTCTTCCTCTTTTAGCCTCTCTGACTTTCACTAGTGCTTTCACTCTCCTGGGGTTGCAGTTTTGGTTTCAGGATTGTTGCTCCTCCGGGATCGTTATCTGGGAACGGGCCAGGCTTGACTGGCAGGGGGGTGAACAGTTGCACTGTGCATGCCTCATTTGCATATTTTGTTCCTGTTGTCATTATCACTACTATTTTAATATTAGTATTACTTTAAGTTTTCTTTTATTTCTATTATTAAACTGTTCTTATCTCACCCTACAAGCCTCCTTAGCCTTGCCCCCCAATCCTCTCCCCTGTCCCCTGGGGGTGGGGGGAAGTGTGTGAATGGCTGTGTTGGCTGCTAGCCAAGGGCTGGCCCAGGGAAACTATCACATGAGCCACAACAAATCTATTTTGAGTATCCTGCCCTATAAGCTTGGATGGTGATTTGATGTGACTAACTCCTTTCAGCTGTGGAAAAAGGATGACAGGCTGATTATAAGTTCATCCCACTGAAGGGAAGGTTTGAGAAAAATACTTTGTGCCATTTTTTGATGGGCCTGAGCTGCTTAGGCAGCTGGATCCTGCCCTGACTACGCAGTTCAACTACAGTTAAGACATTTAAATGTAGGCATCTTTGTGTGTGCTGGGTGTCCAAGCTCTCCTAATAGCAAGTCAGTATAGTCTGTGGAGCCCAGAGAGCCATCCAGCCATTTGATGTCTGCTGTAGGGGGTGAGCTGAACCCTGCTCTGGGTTCCCATTACTCTGATGATTAGTGGAACTCGATCCAATTACCTAAATATAAGCATATCTTCCCAAACCTCATGCCCTAGAGTATTAAGACATCTGTTAGCCTTATGCAGAAGTCTTATAGAACCTTTGGGAAATCTCTGGTGTACTGGAGGCCAGTCAGAAAACCCAACTCATCTCAAATGACAGCAGATACCCACGTTTAGGTAACTGAATCCAGCCCTGTTTCTCCATTGGCTGTAATGGGAGCTTAAGCACTCAGCTCATGCTAGCACCTAGATTCAGGTGATTGAATCTCAAACTGAATCCCCCCAGGCTTCTCTTTCTTAGTGCCTACCTCTTGCTCTCTGGTAATGTAGCAGTGCTGTGGCTTGCCTTGCTGCTCTTCATGCAAATTATAATAGTATAAATAGGCTAAACTTGTTCATGTTTATATAAGCTATGAGTTAGATTTCAAAGTTACGTAGAACAAGGGCAGTCCAATCCATCCTTGAAAGACCACCGGAGGTGGGCACAATGTTCCAGCTCTTGATACCAGGCTTTCATGGTAGAAGATATAGGGGCTGCCCTACCATTTCCTCCCATGTGGATGTGGAGACAATTTCTCGTCTAGCTTTGGCCTTAAACTGTAGCTGGTGGAGGGTCAGGTGCAATCAGTCTTCAGTCCATGTCTTGCCTGAAGGCAGCAATCCTAGCCCACTCTGCTCTACTTAAACACTAAAGTATTAGAAGTGAAGGTTAGTGAGGAGGCTCTTGTTCCTCTAACAATGTTGTCTTTTTTTACAGGCCAAAAAATAATGTAGGAAGAATCAAAAAAGAAACTAAATATTTCACTGATGATTAAATCATGCATCTCCCTATAGCATAAAACTATATAGCAGCACTTTGAATCTTTTTCTGACTATCACACTGACTGCCATCTGCATAGCCCCTAAAATATTCCTAACACTAATAAAATCTACTAAAAATATTCTGGTTTTCCTCATTCATGCATAAAAGTCATTTGTCTATAAGGTACTGGTCACCAAGTGACCCTATTAAATAAAATTTTATGAGATTAGTGAAGGAACTGTGTTAGTGATTTTGGACCTGTGGTAACACGTATCTTCTTTATGGACCTTTAGTAGTCATAAATGCACAGGATCTGTTTTTTAATTTACGAAAATACGGAGGGAGATGGGTGTTTATTTTCACAGAGATATTGAAGAATTCCTGGATGGGGAAAGAAGTTGTGAAATTGGTTATAACATCTTCTGCTGGCATTAGAAATGATTGAGTGAGCTGTGGGGCTGTGGAAAGGCTGGGGGTTCTGCTGTTTGCTTGTGACTCAACAGTGTCTGAAGTTATTCTTCCTGTTAACAGAGGTTAAACCAAGTATTGGCAGCAATACTGGGCTTCTGCACTGTAATTTTTGCTGCACTGTACTGCTGTTATGGTCTCTGCCTTCCACAGGCAATATTTACCTCTTTTTTCAACCTCTGCCTTAGGCTTCCACTTTTGTTAACAACCTTCCTCTGCTCCACAGGTACCAGCTGCTTCTAATTATTTAATTAACATACTTAATGTAAACTAGCAGGTGTTGTGCTCATTCTGTCCTTAGCCTGAAGTGTGCTGCTTCTTCAGACTTGAAGAAGGGCTTAAATGCCTAAAAGCTCTTCTCTTTCTTTTCCAAATATTTCAGATGGTGTTATAAAAAGATACTGTCTTTCCCCACAAATATTACATTGATAAATATCAAGAGAGGACAACCCATGTTTGATGGTATCTCTAATACCTTCAGGTCAGATGCATTGTTTCAGTATGGTGTTTCTTTTCTAGAGAACATCTGCTCTTCAAGACTGCTTATTCTCTTTTGTGTGGATCAAGATGGTGATCTCACGATGCAGAATACATTCCAGGATTTGTAAGGTGAAAAGTACCACAGGAAGAGGAATTAGTTGCATGTCACTCCCCTTTCCTACCCCTCCAAGTTCACTTTTTGAATGCTAGGCCAGGCACTCCTATTCTGAAGTGGTATTTTGTGGTCCTTGCACACTCAGATGTGGTTCTGGGGTATGGAGAATTTTTTTGGTGCATTCTCCCATGCTTCCTCCTGTGTTGGCATTCTTTCTTCTCGTGTAGGTTCTTCCTACCTCCTCATCTTCCTTTTTCAAAACAAATAAAAAAAGGTTCTGACTTACATCAGGAATTCTCTTTTTGTCTGTTTTACCAATAAGCCTAAAGATTTGCAACAATTTATGATACTAAGCTTAGTAAAAAAAAAAAAAGTTCTCAACCTACCTTTTATTTGGTGGGTACTGGAGGCAAATATAATTTTCTTTCCTCCTTTGTGTGTATTTGAAAACACTTTCACAGACACAAGCTAAATTAAAGCCCTGTAAACTGCTGTCATAACAGGGCTACTTTTACCTTCCTTTTTGTCCATCCTCTCATTTTCAATATTCCTATTTATTATACACATGATACTCTCTAAATATTAGCAGTTCAAGGTGTACCTTTCTCCTGTGTTTTTTTTTTTTCATTCTATGAACTACTGCAGCAACTGACTTCTCGCATTTATGATTTGTAAATCACTTTTCTTGTGAAAAGCCTCTTCATCCCTGACAAGGCTGTTAAAGAGAGATTAGGTTTAAAAGCCTACTTCAAATACCAAACTCCTCCTAGAAGACTAAATTGTGCTGTTTCTGGGGCTCCAGTACTGTCCTTGCCTTGCACATCATATTTACTGCCAACAGTGATAACTTTCATCACCTGTGACACCAGACTTCCCTCCTTAAGCCAATCCCTTGTCTGTAAATCTTTTTTCTCTGTTGTTACAAAGCTGGAATTGACCTCACTCTGTCTCCCTAATGTTCCTGTTCTTCCTTTAGTGTCCTTGCAGTCTAGCCCAGGATGCTCTTTTTCTTCTGATCTGTAGAAATATTTGTGCTGACAGTAAGGGGAATAAAATGCCATAAGTGAGGTTCAGATATCTCAGTTTATGGTCCAAAGGGATCCACCCTCCCCTCACTTAGGACATCAGGTATTTCTATGCTTTAGGAGACTGTCTACACATGAGTGAAAATGATAATTCTGGAGGATAGCTTTAAGATTTGTTTCCTAAAATTCTGGCCTTACTACATTTCAAACAATAAAAACCTCTGTATTTTGACTTTTTTTTTTTTCTTGCTTTAGAAAGCTGGAATTTGTCTACCCTGTCATATTCCACCTTAAATATTAGCCTGTCACCTACCCCTTCCTCGCTCCTGTGGCATCCTGGGTCTCTGCAAGCGGCACCTTATGAGGTCAAAGGCTAGGCTTGCTCCATGCTCAAACAGCTTTCTCCATGTGACCTCATTATCTAAGTTCCCAGTCTAGTCACTGAGGCATAACTAACACAAGGCTTAACTCAGTGCTCCCACATCCTCGCTGAACTCCAGTTCAGAATTAAGCAGAAGGAAACAAGTCTCCTGCAAGTTGTGTCCTATCCACCTGCTCCATACAGATGCCTTGGACATCTCAAATGGTGCTACATTTCTGTGGGTGAATAAATTAATTAAACTCTTTGCATCCCCTAACAAAGACCTCCCAGGCACATCCCTAACCATGGTGCAGTGAAGTCACAAGACTTACAGATGTACCAATTCAGCCAGTCTTGCTGGGTTGCAGCCTGTTGCATTTGCAAGTGACTCAGGACCATTGCTTCCACTATTCTGCTACAAGTAGACACCCACATTTGGTCAGTTCGATGCTGCCTAAGCTCCTCTTTGGGCCTCAATCATTTAATCATACTTTGGTAACTACTTTAGGGTAAATAGTTAGGAATGTATTGACTAGATCTCAGTTGGATGCAATGGGATCTTAGAGGCGCAGCACATGTGGACACCTGAATTTAGCCATTTCGGTCTGGACTTAAATCTTCCCCAACTGTTTACTCTGAGATGGCTGCAGTTATAGATATGCTAGTAGTAGCTGATATGTTCTGAAGGCTGAGTGTGTGAGCCTGACCTCAGGACTATGCTGTTTGATCCCAGCTGGCCTGGAGTAGTAGTGGAGAAACTGTGAAGATGGAATAACAGGTGATGGTTGATATTGACTAAACTCTTCTTGGATATTGCAAGCTGCTAATGCTCGTACAATGTCTGTGAGAATTAAGGGTTGGATAGAGTCATTACAGGTTGAGTGCAACATAAGATGTTGTACATGTTGTAAATTCAAGGTTTTCTAGAAAAGCTTTCTTGGCTCTTCAGTAGCAGTCTAAAGAAGCTACTTCACTTGCATTGATTGATTTCAACTTTGCCCTTCCTGACAAAAGTTTTACTTTTGAAAGTCTTCTTCCTTTTAGTTTCTGCCCAAAGATTCCTATAGTGTTGCCTGCTATGTCTGTGTGTGAAGAGCTCCTATGGAAAATTAAAAATAGGGTATTTTGGTCAAAAAAATTTTCTCTGGGAATTAAAATTACTAGGACTTGTTTTGTGGTTGATCATAAATCCATAATCAATATTCATTTCTCAGAGGCAGATCTTAACACTCATTCCAATGATATACTTTCATCAACTGTATTTTGACATTGAAATGATAAAATCATCCAGACAAACTTAGAGTAGTATCAGATCAAAGGTAAATTAATACAACAACATTGGCAGCATTATATACTCTCATTATAAACTGGTTATTAGTGCCTGATTAAATAACATATACAGACTTAGAACATTTATCCAAATAAATTGTTGTTTTTAAAGTCAGTTAAATGATAACTTGAAAAGAAAATAACGTGATTGCTGTTAAAACACTGACTTGTATTCATGAGCTGACAGCCATGTCAATCATGGTGCTTGCCTGCCTGGTGAATTTCAGGGCTTCTTTGTTTTATTTATTTAGGAAACTCATGTTCCTTAAGGAGGTGATGATATACCAACAGAGAAACTCTTGTTAATATGTCCAAACTCACTAATATTTATTTATTATCACTGGAAACCAGAGAGGATTTTTCTGTTTCATATGTTCCTAAACTAAATGTTGTCCATTATTTGTCTGCCCAGAATGCTTATCTGTAGAGTTACATCACATCTGGATGTTGTACTTTGTTACCTAGACAAATATGCCTAAGTGGACCACTTCAAGATGATAAGGGTGGAATCAGCAGCAGTATGGAAAGAAAGAGCATGTATTTTCCCTAATATAGAGAGAATCCACAAAAGGAGGGGCTTTGCTAGTAGCAGGTTGATATACAAAGGCTTAAATTACGAGCCTTAAATTAAAGTTGACTTTTGAGTGAACTTCACAACCTGTCCCAGAGTAGCATGAAATGCTACCGTCAGATTCTTTCCCAGCCTGTATCACATCAGCATGAAATAAACCGGTGAAACTTTTGCTCCTGCAATCCAAAGCCAGGTTTAGAATACCAAAACAGTAGCTTTTCAGACATATCTCAGATCCTGGCCAAATCCAGGATATTCCCCTTTTGAAGTGAAACTTACCCACCAGATGTTACCGTGCCTTTCTGTCTGCGTAATTTGTTAGTTTGTATAAAAGCAGGAGCTTCTCACAGCAAAGATGGAGACCTCAGCTACGAGTGGACGCATTGCGTAGGACTTCCCAATTGGCAGGGAAAGGCTGTCCAAATCCTTCGCTGTGACAGGAACTCCCCAGATCTGGCTGATGATCAGTATTTGGGCAATTGGTGATGTTTCTTTCTTAATCACTGCGCTTTCGCTTGTGTAGTAATGATTAGGTTCGTTACCCTGTTTAACTCTGTACCTTGCTTATTCTTCTTTTTTCCATGTCTTAAACTAAAGTAAGTTTGTTTTTAGTATTCTCTTGGTGTCTGTGTCCTTTTTGCCAGCCTTGTCAATTGGCAAAACACAGGTCTGGAAGAAAGATTAGGAGCTATTTGGTAGTCCTTGTTTCCTTAAAAGAAGGATCCATATCAGACCTTGCTATTTCTGAATCTTCCAGTTCTGCAGCTTGTACCTACAACAGAGATTTGGGTTTTATGATAATGGAACCTATTTGAGGATCAAGAACTGCTAGGGAAGAGAGACGATTCACCCAACCAAGGAGAGCAAAGGCATCTTAGCCAACAGGTGATGACCATGATCAAGTGGGGAAATGATGGATACAGAGCACACATACACACCACATGTATATATACACGTCTGGCCACACAGGTCAACCCAGACAGACACACTCATGCGAACACAGGCAGCACCAATGGCCTCATCCTGCTCCCTTCTCTGATGTATACCTGCATATATCTATACATACGTACAAGGCTCATCCCTCCAGCAGCTGGGCTCAGACACCCGGTCTGCCCCACAGCTGGCCCCTGAATCCCAATCTCCCCAGTTGCTGGCACCTAGATGGACAAGCCCCCAGGGCTGCAGCCCCTCTGTAGCTGCTGCCACAGACCATCTCACTTATCCCACACACCCCACCCCAAGCTGCCTGCGAGTCCTCTGGTCACCCAGAGCCACCACCCATGGTCTCACCCTTAGAGACACATATACACACATGGGTCTTGCTCCTAGAGACCCTAGCCTCCACCATCTCTCTGGCAGCTGGTGGGACTCCCCTGATCCACTGATAACCTGCTTTTCCTGTGGTCTCACTCTTGGAGGCAGACAAACAGACAGACAGACAGATGCACAGACACATGGCTCCCAGACCATTTCACCTACTTGCAGGTGTCTCTGCTAGTGCTCACACACTCACCAGAACATCCACGCTCGCTGCAGCTGCTGCCACCATGGACATATGGGCCCCTGTGACCTGCGGTCCCACTCTGGTTGCTGCACTCAGACCCCACAGCACAGACATGCACACAGAACAGAGAGCCTGCACCCAGGGGAGTGTTAGAAGGGAACTTAATAAGGAGACAGGACAGGCTGCACTGATCAGGCAAAGGTCATGCCTAGAGAAGCATACAGCTCCCCATTTATGTGCACCTGTCCCATTTTATCTGCTTATCCCTCTGTTTTACCACACTTGTTTCTTCCCAAAATAACCTAGATGCTTCCCTTTTCCACCTTTGGTTGCTGCCCTAAGCATCCCATAGTAAGTCCTGGCAAGTCCTACAATGCTCTTCCCCTGCATCTCATAATGTGTCCCACCTCTAGCCAGCAGTCCCTCTCAGTCTAAAAGGTGCTCAGGCAGTGACCTATCTTACTGTGTTTCACATGTAGACAATGTGGCTGAAGGTCTCCTGGGACAGCCCTTGGAGGGGCCGAGACATGGTTTTCCTTTCCTTTGAGTCCCTAATTTGGGTTCCCCTTGCTCACTGTTGTGCCTCTCTGCTTCTCTGGGCTTGTGGAGGTAGGTCTTTGAAGGGCTGATGTGTCCTGGGATGGGCCTTTGAGTTGCCAGGCAAGGTACTATCTGGGCATCTTCAACTGCTGTTTTCTCTATGTGCTACTTTGTGGGTGTTCAGGCAAACTTTATAACCTAACTGGTTGTATCTCAGATTAATTTTAGTCAGGTAAGTTGCTCTGTGTACATGCTTGTCTGTCTTGGTTAACAAGAAGCTGGAAGGTGGCCAACAGAGATTTGGGCATAGCACTTCCAGGTTTTTCAGACCAAGTGAAAAGAACCTTCTTCTGGGCTGCTCATTATCCAATGGTGTGTCAGGAGGAGATCCAGACCAAAGAGTAGCCCAAGAAATGCCTATAAGTGAACATAGGGAAGAGTTGAAATGATTTACTAAGTTGAGCCTTTACTCTACCCTCTTGCTGTGGGACATCCCAGCTGAGAACCAGCTCAATGCCTGTCCATGAAGGTAAACTGCTCTGCTGTGTTTATTATTCTGTGCTGTATTGTTAATAATTAGAAGAGGGTCACTCTTTTGCTTGTATAATTTGATTAAAGCTACTTTAAAACAAATAAAGAAGTCACTGCTGTTCTGGGGTTTGTTAGACGCATCCCAAGCCTTGAAGATTACGAAAGGAGGGATATCTGATTCTGGGCTTGACATGGTTTCAGGCTGCAGCATCTTGTCATGGCAAAGAGCTTCTCTGAGTAAGGGCAAGCTTGTCATGTTAGGCTTCCAGGGAACTTTATAATGGAAAATGGGATGTTCATGGTGTTTTCCCAGAGTCAAGCAGCATTGAAGAGAATTAGGAAGGTGGTTGAAGTTTTTAAACTCTAATTTTGGGTTTAAAAGTCAAATTATGTGTTCTGTAATGGGTGATTTGAAGTTCCTGTCCTTAAATACTCTGTGGTGATCACCAAACTTACCTAAACAGGTAGGCTGAAACATTTGCAGTGTTAGTTTGTCAGTCTAGTTGCAGAAGTGTTTAAAACTGTAGCACTTCTTTTAACTGCTTATTTTCCAGGTATGCTCTGGGAAAAGCAAGAGACAGTAAGTGAGGGAGACAGAGGCTCCTATTTGCCATCCCCAGGCACTTGCTGAGCCCTTTTGCTGAATGACTCAGTACAGTACAGATCTCAGTAGTTTCTAAGAAAAAAATAATCTATTGTGCACTAATGTATTTTTCAAGGAAAATCCCTTCTGAGTCATCACAAATGCTCTGTAATAGTTACCAGAGGACCTGTTTTCCACCTATAAATAGTTTATTTTATACTTAACTTCAGAAGTCAATATCTTTCGGGCTTGGAATTAAACTCAAAGTGTTGCTTTATCAGACCATTTGTTGTTGCAGTAGCTGGTTGATTACAGATGTACATAATTTTTTTTTCCTAGTCATTTTAGAGGGCCAATCACTATGGTAACCACATTACAGAAAATTGCTTGGTCTCCTTAAAATACCCTTCAGAAAAAGGTCATTTGGTATTAACATTTTCTGACTAAACTCGAAATGTTAACAACATCCAAGAATATTGTCACTGTTTCTGTACTCACATGGGTTTTTTTCTTTACCATGCACCTTTCAGTTAACTATCAAAACAGGACAAAATATTGAGACTTCAAAACAATTGCAAAGCTGCAGACTTCTGTGTATGTTCTGAAATATCAAGATTCGCTCATGTTGCCGTTTTGGCTGCTGGCATGCACAGCTTTGTTTCATTGTTTTTTCTCCGATTCTGAGAAAAATCCAGACTGAAGTTACTCTTTCAACCTCTGCACACCAGGACTGAAAGGAAGGAGCAGGCATATGACTACTAGAGACAGCCGTCTGCTGTTGAATTATGAAATAGCTGTTCTGGATAGTCATTTAAAAGCCTGGAAATGGTTGGTTAAAGGTTTCTTCTTTCAGGGTAAAACACATCCAAGGGGTGTTAGATGGGAAAAATCAGGTCTGATTATAATAATAGGGTCCTAGCCTGTGAAGTGAGAACACATAAAGTTGTTCTTTTCCTGGCGTACACCACTTGTGTTCTGCTTGATTGGACATGTTGTTTCTTTGCCATTTTACATTATCTACACTGCCAGCAAAGGATTCTCATATTTGTATAGTTTTCTTGTTTTGCAGATAGCTATTTGCAGCTTTTATCCAAGCCCAGTAAACAATTAAAAAAAAAAAAACCTTTTCTTGGAGTTCCATCATTTTGGAATTGACAAACAAGTTAAAAAGGCTGCCAAAAGAAAGCACGAGTTGGAGGAAGTTAATTCGCATTGATGTGTGCATGCCACTGATAGCAAGTTATGCCTATGACATTCTGACATTGCCTCTCAAAAAAGAGAAAGAGTGGAGTGGAGTGAAAGACTAAGAGGATGTTCATTTAATTGGAAAGCCTACTGAGATCTGAGGCAGCTGAGGCAAAGGATGCACCCTTTTTCTGCACAATGGCATTGGTTGAAGGTTGTATATAAGGTGGCCTTATTAAAGTGACAAGGCAATTTAATTCTTTTGTGCACAATGATTCTACTTCATTGATTTACAATGGGAAGGATATAATTTTGCTAGTGTTGGCAAAAAGCTCAAATGTCAGGCTTTTCAAATTGCCATACTTGCCTTGTTCGGGATGAATAATGAATAAGTCACCTTTTGTCTACAGTTAAATATTCTTGAATAAATACAAAGAACATAAAAGACATAAATGATTGCCTGATTTATATTTAAAATAAAGATCAACATTGTGATAAATGGTTGAAAATGCTTAGTGTGAAGTAATATGACTATGTTGATAATTACATTATCAATTAAGGGGCAGCCCAGGTGTAGAGTGTTAGAGAATGGATGGCAGAGAGAAACCTCCAGTGTGGAACATGCCAGACTTGGCTGTCTGGAAAGGGTGTGTGGTGAGTGTAAAGACCCTTAGCTGTGCAGGGAACCTCATGTTTAAAACTGGGTCATTTAATGTACTGAAACATCCATTCTCTCAGGAAGCTGTAGCTTCTCACTTTGGCACTACCAGGATGCATTGGTCTCATGTCTGGAAAGAGATTTTGCTCCATTTATTCCTGATAGTTGGGTAGGCAGACGAGTCTGCTCATCATTTCTCAGGATCTCTCTTTATTCAGAGAGGAACAGATCTTAAAGACCTGCTAAGTCCAATATTTTTAACTGGCATTGTTGTCAAGGCCTCAGTTAAAGAACTGGAACAACTTGGAAGAAGATGAGATGCAAAAATATACCGGATACTACTCAACATCTGATTCCTAGACCATGAGCAACAGGCTTTACTTCCATAGCACAAGCATACAGCCTCCAGTTTGGCTAAAATAATTGTGTTAAAACAGTGCCCACTCGTGATCTGTTGTTCCTCCTCTTTCAGAAAACTTTTTTTGTCTTTGTTAAATTTCTCCATGTCTTAAACAAGATGATAACAAAGATGGTGGATTAACTGCTTAGACATTTCTGTTAGATCAAACGTATGCTTTGAACTTGCAGTAGGGCAACAAGTTGGAGAGTGTGATACGGTGAAGATCTCAGGATGTTGTATGTGGTAATGTAAGATCAAGTACAATGGAGTAGGTACACCATATGCCTGGGTCCTATAATAGGAAGGAAGGATCACAGTGCTTACATGCAAGGAGGCCTTACAGAGGTGCCACAGGCAAATTCAACACCACCATGGTATAACATGTGCAACCTTACAGCTAATCACATACTTTAATTCTGTATGTGTATGTCTGAGAGAGGGGAACTCTTAAAAAGACCCCCAAACCAGCCACTCCAAAAAAGCCTTCCAGAAATGCACAGTGTGACACTAAATAAGACATCATTAGCAGGAACAATTACATCTGCCATACTTCCATTGAACCAACCAAGTATTATACAACAGTAGCAGACTGTAGCTCTCTAAATGAACCAGGTCAGCGTGTGGGGATTGCAGGAGGCTTTTACATGCATTGCTGACAGCAAAGGTGTAGTGAGATTCCTCAGCTTTGGGCAGGGGTAGCATGTGCTTTTCTGTCTACTCTCTTTTGTGACATCTTTAATCTCTCTTTGCACCAGTCTTTCCTTCATCCCATCCCAGACTTTCCTGTTATCTTCTCATTCTCCCACACATTTCCTCGTTCAGTGGGTTCAAATGCTCTCCTTTTGATCCCTTGTCCCAGATCCATAATTTCCAGAACTATTCTTGCTTTCCATGTGCATGAGCTCCCATTTCTCCCTATGATTTTTTTTCCAATTTCATTTCTCACTTCCATGGGGTGTGTTGTAATGCAAATTAAAGATGAATTATTTCACTCTCTTTCCTCCTCATTTGTTCAAAAAACCCAACAAAGAACAGTAGCTTGAAAGAAAAATGTTCTTGTCTTCTCTGCTAGCAGTGTGCTACTTGCTTATCTCTGCACAGGATGATGGTAATGGCCAGTAATGTGGCCCAGGAACAGAAACTAGCTTGGTCCTGCACCTGGGTCGGGACAACCTCCTGTACCAATACAGGCTGGAGGATGAAGGGATTGACAGCGGCTCTGTGGAGAAGGACTTGGGGCTACTGGTGGATGAAAAGCTAGACATGAGCCAGCAATGTGCACTTGTAGCCCAGAAGGCCAACCGTAACCTGGCCTGCATCAAAAGAAGTGTGGCCAACAGGTCCAAGGAGGTGATTCTTCCCCTCTGCTCTAATGTGACCCTCCTGGAGTACTGCGGCCAGCCCTGGAGTTCTCAGCACAAGAAAGACATGGAACTGCTGGAGCAGGTCCAGAGAAAGGCCACAGAAACTATCAGAGGGATGGAACACCTCTCCTATGAAGAAAGGGTGAGAGAGTTGGGGTTGTTCAGCCTGGAGAAGAGAAGGTCTGGGGACACCTTATTGTGGCCTTTCAATACTTAAAGGGGGCCTGTAAGAAAGATTGGGATGAACTTTTTACCAAGGTTGCAATAGGAGAAGGGGTAATGGTTTTAAACTAAAAGAGGGGAGATTTAGACTACATATAAGGAAGAAACTTTTTACAATGAGAGTGGTGAAACACTGGCACAAGTTGCCCAGAGAGGTGGTAGAAGCCCCATCCCTGGAAATATTCAAGGTCAGGCTGGACAGGCCTCTGTGCAACCTAACTAGTTTAAGATGTCCATGCTGACTGCAGGGGAATTGGGCTAGATGACCTTGAAAGGTCCAACCCAAACCATGATTCTATGGTGGTTCTACTCTGTCCTGTAGTGTTAGTCCAGATGTTGAGAGTGAATAGTTTTTTGACTAGTTTTTCCTCTGCTGCTAAGAGTTTTTCTTGTGGGTGTCCCCAAGCCTCTCTACCATGGGTTTGTCACTACTTGATTGTTCCCTGAAAGTTTGTATGTTGGCAGCTGGCACACAAAATTTCAGGTACATCTAATATTTCCTACTTTTTCTAAAATATTGCTGGCCGATGATTCCTGTTTAGTAAGAATAATAGTAACTATTTCTGATGTGGATTTTAATTCCTAGAGCTGAGTAGTTTTAAAGTGATTCTAAATGTGACATTAAATGACTCCTTTCCAGAGGTTCATTGTTAGAAAATAAAATTTAATTTCTTATTATGTTATCTGAAAATCTATATGCATTGATAGAGACTTATTCTGAAGCTGCCAGATTTCTTCCTTTCTTTGTTTTTGCTCTTGTACCATTGAATAGGTTAAAGTCTCAATGTTATGTTATAAAGAATGAAGCACATGAGAAGAACATGAACATTACATGCTACTTCTAGAGATTCTGGATGATTTTAAGCTACACATGGCTTAAAAATATCTATTAAGCAAAAATGCATTCAATGCGTGCTTCCATTTACCCAAGTTGTATGGAATATCATAGCCTGGACTGTGCCTTTTCTCTTAAGTTATTGCTACAGTTCTAATTGACCAAGAAACTAATGTACTTCTGGGTCTGTGGAAACAAACTGGCTTATGATCCCTTTGAGTCCAGTGACAACAGCATGGTTAGTGTAGCTTTACTTGCAAAAGGAGTCTGTTGTATAAGTGTAGTGAGCTACAAGGGACAATGAAGGTAGATAGGACAATATAGTGTGTCATAATGTTCCTTTTAGACCCTGTGCAGCATCAATCAATGCTCTGCCTACAGCAGTTCCTGTATCATTCTCCCAGTAAGGCTGTATGAACCAGCTTCTCAAACCTCACTTTCTCTGGTTTTGTTTCAGGTCCATCCAAGACCTTATGTTCTTCCTGAATGAAGAGCAGAGATCATGATAAATCTTTTTCAATACTATTTTTGGGGGATTTTTCAGAATGTGACCATGAGATACAGGAGTGAGATGTATTATCAATATAATAAAAGCATCGGAATGTTTATGGCAAACTTGCAAAAGACGAAAATAATGTGTCCTTGTTTACACACATTAGCTATGGTTAATAAGGACCCCCCCTGGCATTTGGTTTTGATTATTTTTTCTGTTTATTGGGCCACTTGCTCTCAACAAAAACAAATTTAAAAGATTATAATGGACTTTAACTGATAGTGTAATCAGAAGAAGTTTGAACACTACCCCTCTGCAGAGGGAGAATGGGTAGATGAAACATACAACTGCTATTCCAGTGAGGACCAAATGTGCACCAAATTTTCATTTTCACCTGAAAGGAAACGTATGAAGGGCAACGATTTCCAAATCAATATCCATTAAGCAAAAGAAATCAGTACACAATGATCACTTCATAAAACAGTCCAGGCTGGAAGGGATCTTGAAAGATCGGTTGGTCTAACTTTTTGTCCTAGTCTAAAGGCTGACAGGAAAAAAAGCATAATGGGAATTCTTTGTTAACTCCAACTATTTGTCCTGTATCCAGAAAATGTTGAAAGAATGGACTATTTCAAAGATTCAAGTAGCTAGCAATGTATTTCAGGACTTCTTTGCTAGTTTTGTTTTTACAAGAATATACAGAAAATAATCTCTTTTGTACTGAGGGCTGTTAGTGTTTAAGAGCCCAAACCTGAGCAATGGAGTTTGCCAGTTCTATCAGATTCTGCCATCCTCACCTCTCCCAGTTCCATTCTTTCACGGGAAATGTCCTATAAGGTGGTTTTTGTGGTTTTTTTAAAGACAACTATGTATTATGGTGGTACACTTTTCAAAACTAAAGACTGAGGAAACTGGAAGTAGAAAGATGAACACTATGATTCTGTGATTCTGCAATACTGCTTTTACCCGTGTATGTAATTCTAGCATCACTCTTTTCTCTCTCACTCTCTCTTTTTTTTTTTTTTTTTTTTTTTTTTACACGTGAAAACAAGTCTTCAGAGTAGAAACTGAATGTTCCACTAGCAAGATGCCATTTTAGGAAGGATTTATGAAGCTTTTTTCAGGTAACCAGCTCTCCAAACCTCCTTTGTGTGATCATTGTGTGAAAAAGCACTGGAGTAGCAAGCAGAAAGTATAGTAAATCTTCTCCATCCCTCTCTAGGAAAAATTCTGAGAGCTGGGAAAACTCCTGGGCTTCTATGAACTGGATTTTATAGGTTATTCCATTACTCTGATCTGTCAGCATAGTTTAGGTATAATTTGAGGTCTAGAAAGAGATCAGTAATTGTTTTATTTGTGTTTTAAGGGCAGGTTGAACTAAAGCAGTGTGATGAGTCCTACACAAAGATGTTTCTCAGCAGTTGAGTTGGGTCTTTTCCTTGGTGTATGATGGAGCACTACATACTTGTGGTTCAAATCTTACACTTCCTTGTGCTAAGACAGAGTATTCTATCCATATAGATAGAATTTATGTACTTCCTAGAAAGTCAGCAAGCTGCTTTCTCATTTCTATCCCTGCATCTGACTTCTGATATTTTTTTTAATTTTTTTTTTTTTAGAGTAGAAGAGGTCTGAAATGTGTGAATATTTCAATATAACACGCCCCTAGGAAGAAAGCCCTGGAACACCATTGCAGAACGTGGTTTCAGTTGGTGTGAAACAGTACTGTTTGTCTATAAGAGATGGGCTAGCACAGCGTGGCTGGGAGGGGAGTTATTTGCAAATTTTGTCCCTCCATTATCTTGTGTGCTTTAGTTCTGGGCCTCACAGGGACACGGGCAGGAAGACAGGTAGAAGCAGAAGAGGGGTCTTTGCAGGGACTTGAATTTCAGCACCTGGGTTGTGGCTGAGCTTGTGGGAAAGGAGGGATCAATGAGAAGGGTGTTTGCCAAGGACTTCACAGTGCTGGCTGTGAGAAAGAGAATGGCTGTGGCTGTCAACTGCTTCCTGTGTGAACACCAGGTGATATGAAGGTGTAGTCTGGGTGAGAGTCTTAGCTTACCTCCCTACAGACTTTGTGAATCGTCAGGACCAGCAATCAGTGTTTGTGGTCTGAGATGCCTGGAGGAGCTCAACTCAGGTTCTGGATTCACCTTTTAAGTGAGCTAGAGAATTTTGCAGATGGAGAAAAGTCATTTTAAAATGCTCTTTGAAGGTTTCCTTGGTTTTCATGATACAATACACTAACATACATGTTGACTCCCTGACCTGTAAGACCAACATTTTTCTCATTTTATTTGCTTTTAGGAAGTGCATGCAAGATTTAATCAACACAGATCTGTCTTGCCAGTAAAATAAAGACCAATGGGGGCAGATCTACAATAGGTAGAAAGAAAATGAATGAGCAGTTGCTTCTTCTTTTCCCAAGAATCATTCGGAAGTTCTGTCCCAGGTGAAATTTTCCACGTGCTTTTTTTTAAACTTCGAAGTACAAATTAAAAAACCCGATACTTCTATGCTTTGATTCCTCAAGGACTGGTGTGATATCTTACTATTGACTAGAAGTTAATTGTAGCTTTTCCTCCTGGCTTGGACCACAATAACAAGCTGTGATTCTGTTTTCTGAGACTGGTTGCCAGAGTAGACCATCAATAGGCTGGCCTAAAAGACGACCACTTAGCAATGAAATCCCTTCCCTCTTTTCCACAACTTTCCTTGGCTTCTTCCTTTTGTTGGATTTAAATGTTTGTGATTTTCACCTCTTTATCCATCCTAGCACACCATTGACTGAATAATACACTTTTATTAAGCTGCCCTCTTTCTGTGAAATAAATGCCAGTAATAATCAGTCAATCATTCAATCCATATGAATGTGGAATTTAGATGTGACTGTTTGAATCGCGTTTATAATATACCATTTTTTGGTACAGCATGTTCTTTGATAGTGTTCTTTTAAATGACTGTTTCCAACTGCACTTGAAAGCACCTATGAAAGAAATTGTTTGTCATGCTATACTTAGTTTAAATCTCCTTCTCTTTTCTTCAGTGTTTTTGTCTGTATTTCATTTCTATGCAAATTATATCTTTGTGAGTTAGTAAAATTTTACAAACCAGTTGAAATGCATCTATGGAATTAATTATTAGAGAAAATTTGGAAAATATGCTCATGAAAGGAAAACTGAGGAAAACATTTAAATCTAATTGTGTATTATTCAAGGAGAATTTCGAGCAACTCTTAGGCAAATATTACATAAATGTACACCTATATTAAATGATTAATTTACCACAGGTAACATACTTGAAGGCTCAGGGACTGTTTTCCCATTAGCCTGTGCATGTAGCACTTCTCATCTGAAATACAACATAGGTACACAAATGCACTTATCTTGCTCATGGGGTATTGCAGAGGAGGAATTGTGAATGGAATGCTTGTAAACAGCTAGTGAGCAATGGCAATTGCTACCAAGTGTCCCACTGCTTTGTTTCCATTAGAGTGACAGTGATCGAGTTTAACTTTGCAGGGAGTCAGTCCTTGATGACCAAGAACAATGTTGTGTCCTCCCAAGCATAAAGCATCCAGTCTCCTTAAATTAATTAACATCAGCTGGCAGATCTACTGTGAATACTCTGAATAACTACCAGATTCTCAGCAATCAATCTCCAGAATGGGAGACTTGCTGCGCATTTGTCAGTCAAGAATCATTTCCATGATTTGTGCCTCTATGAGACATCTCCTTCCCCTCATGAGACCGACTGGCTTTGTGAATAGTTTCATCCCTCATTTCAACATTTACCTAGGAAGGACCTGGGCCTCCCAGAGGCAATGGGATTAAAGGACCTTCAGTACTTTCAGAGTCTCTTTTGGGAGACAGGAACTGGAGTCCAACCCAAAGGTTATGCTGGTGTCTCCAGATTCCAGGAGATAGTGTAGCAAAGCTCAATGCAAGATTTCTCTTTTTTTTTTTTTTAATGTATTAAAAAACCCTAATTCTACTCATGCTTCCATTTTAAAATGAGCTTCATGTCCAGAGGGTCTGGCTAGGGCAGAGAATGAGGAGTGCCAGTTATCTCCCCCTCCCTATATCTCCTGGGTTCTTCAGCCCAAGTTCAAAAAGTTGAGGTCACCAAGATGTGCCTTTTAAGAGCTGACAGCAATTGTGGTCTTTTGAGACATTCTGACCCACTTGTGGGAGTCATTAGGATTTATTCCCTTTTAATTCCTTATCTGTGTGTGTGTCTTAACACTGAAGTCCTGTCCATTATCTTTCTGTTGTGATCTCATAATGCAGGCTGTCTTTAGTTTAAGCTTCTGTGCTTTCTCTGTCTGGGTGTCCTGGGAAGATATGTGTCTGGGTTCTGGGATCTTGCAGATCTGCTAACCTTGGTGCTACCAGCACCTATCATTCTTACAGCTCTCCTTCTGGTTTTCCTTCTGGTGCTTCCACACCTAGACATGTCCGTTCACTCTCCATTCATACAAATTTTAATATTTTTATTACAAATCTTGATTTTCAGGGATGGATTTAACCAATTTGGGTTTCTGTGCACAGCAGAATGCCTCCTCACTCCTTACAGATAAGAGGGCAGTGACAGCCCTTTGCTTCTATGGAGCAAATACACTCAAACGAACAATACTTTCTGAAGTACCCACATAACTATGGGCAAGATTGAGTAGAGTACATAGGGACACATAAACTGAAATGCAAACAAAATTAAGACATTGAAGTCTAATGCTGCAACCTGAGCTCCCTCCTCCTGGTTACCTACTCAACCTGGAGGTTTATCTGGTGCATTCCAGCTTGAATCCCAAGTTCTTTGTAAAGTTCCCCATGTCAAACAGACAGGTGATCACTGGTGCCTAATATTGCTGAAGGTCTTCATGGAACAAGCCTATGCAATGCACGCTGGGAGAACTCAGCCCCATGTAGAAACCCCAGCAGGGAATTCTGCATCAAGGGTGTCCTGGTTTTTAGCTGGAACAGAGCTGGGTTTCTTTTGAGTAGCTAGAATAGTGCTGCGTTTGCTTTCAGCCTGGGATTTGTTATGAGAGAGACACTGATGACATCCCAGTGTTTGCATTTTTGTAGCTGGAAGTGAAGGACTTTGTGTTCTGTTAGTCCACAAGCACAAGATCTAAGGGGGTGAATGATATTTAAATGAATAAGCTAAATTGGCATTTAGATATTCCAATGGAATATTCCATATCATATCACGTCATGTCCAGTATATCAGTGAGGGTCTCTTCCTCTTTTGTCTCTCTCTGGCTTTCGCTCGGGCTCTCGTTCTTCCAGGATTGTCGCTCCTCCGGGATCGTTATCTGGGAACGGGCTGGGCTCGGTCAGCAGGGGGGTGAGCAGTTGCACTGTGCATCACTCATTTGCATATTTTGTTACTGTTACCATTATCACTACTATTTTAATATTAGTATTACTTTAAGGGTTTTTTTATTTCTATTATTAAATTGTTCTTATCTCACTCTACGAGTCTCCTTACCCTTGTCCCCAGTCCTCTCCTATATCCCCTCGGGGTGGGGGGGAGTGGGTGAATGACTGTGTTGGCTGCTGACCAAGGACTAGCCCCATGGAATTATCACAAAGGGGCTGGTTTGGAGCTGTTTAGTTGCTGCTTGGAGGCTCCCAGCTCAGCCCATGTCCTCTGAAGGGAACTGTGGTGCCAAGCAAGGCATTCTGGCTCATGCTTCAGGGGGCCCCTTCAGGGCCAGGTACCCTACATTGGGCATCCTCATGAAGCAGGA